>NC_056732.1:1780294145-1780541645 GCF_019279795.1 Protopterus annectens
GCATGGGCATTTTGTTTTTTGCTTCTTGTGAAACTTTTTGCCTGAGTTTCTACAGTTGTGTGTTGGTTTCTGAGAGCTTTTCCCCTTTACAAGAAGATACAGACCTACCTAGGAAGACTAGACCTACTACATGCATAACAAAAATAAACTTACTGCTGATGAGGAAATTCAGGTATCTGTGTTTAGCATCTGGCCTAGATTCCGAGAACTTAGGTTCTACATTTTAAGAGCAGTAAGCAAAAGCACACACAGATCATATACAGAAGGCACATAAAATACCTTCATGAGCAAGGTCATTGAGTGATCTCACAGAACAGTCCTTATACAGAAGGCACATAAAGTAGCTTCATGAGCAGGGCCATTAAGTGATCTCACAGAACAGTACTTATACAGAAGGCACATAAAGTAGCTTCATGAGCAGGGCCATTAAGTGATCTCACAGAACAGTCCTTATACAGAAGGCACATAAAGTATCTTCATGAGCAAGGACATTAAGTGATCTCACAGAAAAGTCCTTATACAGGAGGCACATAAAGTACCTTAGCAGGGCCATTAAGTGATCTCACAGAACAGTCAGGATAATAGTTACCTGTGACACAGAAAAAGGAAATTCTGCTTTGGAAACTGGGAGCACTGGTGTTTCAGTAGAGTACTTACTGGAATGCAATTCATTTTTACAGGTGTTTTACTTAATCCTGAAAGTTAATTCATTTGTGTACTTCACTTTATTCAACTTTGGCATGCTAAATCCTTACTTGCATTCTAATAAAATCCTTTCAAAGAAACATGCCTAAAGATAAATGCATTTTTTAATTTAGTGTATGTGTGTGTTTGTGTGTGTGTTCATGTGTGGTTGTGTGTATCTGTGTGTGTGTGTGTGTGTGTGTGGTCTGTCTGTCTGTGTGTGTTTGTATACTCATATCTGCAATCCATAATATTTGTAGAAAAAAAAGAACACAGACTACAAAATGCCATTTCTTATGTTCTCCTTCCAGTTGTCACTCATGCACTTACTTGTCTACCATCAACCTCCCAGAGCAAGAAATCTGACAACTCCTGAAATAATGGGGAGACAAAGGTCGAAAATAGGGACAGATTTTAAATATTGCTCCTATAAACTTAGATATTTGCTAGAATAACAGGTTTTGTATTATTATATATTTTCTGAAGGATATGAAGTCTGAAACCCATATATCCTGGCATTATTTATGATTATTTTGTGACTTCACTCTTCAATGATTTGCCAGAAAAGCACAAAATTTATACGCACATACTGAAAATATGAGTCAAAAATCTAGACACTCTGTGAAAATCTAGGCAGTCGAGAGGTATGCATACAGTACACAATAAACCACTACTGCCCTCTGTGTGAAGTAGCATTTCTTCAAATATAACTTCAGCCATTCTATTCTGTTTTGACTAGTAGGGCACAGATAATTATATGTATTCCAAGTGTAGTTGTTATAGAAACACTTACTGCTACAAATGGGGTCTATAACACACTGTCAAAAGCTTAACTGAGTGAATCACTATTTATCAACCCTAATTCAGTGAAAGCTCAATTAAGGGAATGATCATTTCGCTAAAATCTTCCAAGGGAAAAAAAAATAGTGAGCCAGCTATGAACCATAACTAACAGAGCAAAATTTAAAACTCTGTGAAGTGGGAGGCTTCAACCCTCACACTCCCCCTAACTAAATATACCAACTACAGTGGGGAATAGGGCAAGTTCCAGGTGATGGCCAACCACATTCTTTCCCTTGGAAAATTTTCACTGAAACGATTATCTGCTTAATTGAGCTTTTACCAAATCAGGTTCAATAAATAGTAATTTGCTCAGCTGTGATATGGACCCCTGCAAATGATATACCCTGCAGGATGTTGATGTTATTGTAACTTAGATGAGCGATTCTGAACCTTAACATGGCAATTTTGTTTTAAACAGTAACCATAAGGAACTTAATATAGAACATACCTTTCAACCTCTTAGCACAAGAAATCTGTCCAGAGCCTAAAATAATGGGGGAAACAAATGCCAAAAGTAGGGACAGATTTTAAATATTGATTTTTTTTAACTTAGAAATTTGCTAGAATAACAATGTTTATGTTATTATGCATTTTCAGAAGGACATGGAATCTGAAACTCAAAAGTACGCCATTATCTAGTGACTACAATCATCAATGTTTTGACAAAAAAAACACAGATTTAATGAAAAACAGACCAAAACTATGAAGCAAAAATATGAACAGCTTAGAGGTATGATATGAAAACAAACCATTTAGTGTCAGCTAAGACATGATTATTTCACTTACTTTTTTCTTTAGAGAAATATGTTGCTTGATCTACTAGTCACTTTTCCTTCTAACCAGCAGCATATCTTTTGACACACTGTCAAACAAACTTAACATCATGTCCTCAAAAAAATAAATGAAAACAATTTACATACAGCTGCATGTACCACTGGTGACCTAGGCTGCAGTTACTAAGGGAAATTCCTTCAGAATGCTTTGGGGTAAGAAAGACATACTTTTTGCAGAGCAATGCAAAACTATGCGGCAGTTACAACAGAGGATTACGCTCTAAGCTGTTCATGAGCTCTTGAGCTGGAGGTCCTCATACCGCCCCCACCTGAAATAAAAAAGACAACAGTGAAAAACTTCTCAAAAGCCGACTTCACACTTCTAAAAACTAGTGTGGTCTCCTTTAAGGCCCCTGAGCCGGTGGTAAACATTACTCAAACCGCTAAATCACTTACAAATGCCTTCTACCAGCACCTACAGGACTGCATGGATCAGGCAATCCCAAACAAAACTAAGACTCTCTGTACCAAAGGCAAGCATCCAGTCTGGTGGATCCCAGCCATAAACAAGCTCTACAACAAAAGGAGGAAGCTACTACAAGATAGAGCAAAATCTTTGAAAGGTAAGACACCTTTGATCATTATAAGTAAAAAACTAAGAGCTCTCATAAAATCATCCAAGGCAAATTTTGAAAGAAAAATCGCCAAGGACTCAAAAGACAATCATAAGGCCTTCTTTAGCTATGTTAGAAACCTAGGAGGAAACTCCCAGATATGCTCAGAATTAGTTCAAAATGATGTGAAGATTACTGAACCTACAGACATTGCCAACATACTGGCTGACAGGTTCAGTGCTAACTTCTCCCCCCCCAAAAGGAGAGATATCTATACCAGATGATTGTAGCCCCCCAAACATCTCTAAAACCCAGGTGAGAACTGCTCTCTCCAAGGCAAAAAACACAGCATCCATGGGACCGGATGGTGTCCCCGGCTGTGTGCTCCACGAACTCAATGAGGAATTAAACCCGCAGTTAGGACAGCTGTTTAATCTTAGCCTCACCTCAGGATACGTACCCAAGGAGTGGCGCATGGTGACTGTGGTCCCACTACACAAGGGTGGTGCCTCCACCGACCCTGGAAATTACCGTCCCATTAGCTTGACAAGCCTTATCTGCAAAGCCATGGAGAGGATCATAATGGAACTCATAAATAAAGACATAGGAAACTTGCAGACTTTGGATCCAACCCAGTTTGGCTTTGTCAAAGGCAGATCATGCCTTTTAAACTTGGTTGACTTTTTCAAAACAGTCACCAAGGCCATTGATGAGGGTAAGGCAGTCCATACAGCCTTCCTCGACCTGGCAAAGGCCTTCGACACAATACCCCACTCAGGTATCATCGAAAAACTCATCAGCTTGAATGTAAACCCATACATCACAAGATGGGTTGCAAACTGGCTAAGTGACAGAACCCACAGGGTCAGAGTTGCTGGCGCCATGTCAGACTCAAAGCCGGTCACAAGTGGTGTCCCACAGGGCTCAGTCCTGGGTCCACTCTTGTACGGCATCTACTTTTCTGAAGTACAAGCAAACACAGGAGGGTTATGGCTGACAAAGTTTGCAGATGACTGCAAACTGGGCGCCATAGTCAAAAACACATTTGACACAGATATCCTTCAGAAGGGCCTCACAGAAATGGATAACTGGTGCCAGAGCCATGGCCTAAAGTTAAACGCCAAGAAATGCATAGTCATACCCTTCGGGAAAAACAAGGTTACGCCTAGCTACCATATAGGTGGCAATCCACTGAGCACAGAAGAAGTTATCAGGGATCTGGGGACCCAGGTTGACAGTAACCTTTCGTTTGACACTCACATTGCTAAAGTAGTTAGGAAGACCTTCTACATTGCCCACCTGATCATGAAGGGATTCACATCTAGATCAAGGGAGGTCATCGTCCCCCTGTACTCATCACTCATTAGACCAATGATTGAGTACAATGCCCCATTCGAATGTATCTGACCCGACACCTGCAGCAGCTGGAAAGGCCCCAAAAGTTCCTCACCAAAAGGATAAAGGGTCTCAAAAATATGTCTTATGCTGCCCGACTGAAAGAACTCCAGCTCTATTCAGTCGCATACCGCTTGCTCAGAGGTGACCTGTGCCTGACATACAAGGCCATGTCAATCCCAGATTTGATGAATATGCTTCACCTCAAAAAATCTAGATCCCTCAGAACCACAAGGGCGGGAGACTTAAACCTTGACACGGTTATTAATAGAATGTGCTGGAGGGACAGATTCATCACCCAGAGACTCCCTATGCTGTGGAACAAAATCCCGGTACATGTGAGGCAGAGCACCTCGCTGGCCTTGTTCAAGAGGAATCTTGACCAATGGATGGGAGATCGCAGATATACCCCGGGGATTACTTCAGTATCACTGCTTGACAGAGGCACAGCAAAATAATAGGCATAGTTTTCTTCAAACTAAAGGGGTGGCGAAAGCCACATAACTATGGGCTAGGCTTATAAATGCCCCTGGGCAGATAGCCTAGTATGAACCTATGAACCTATGAACCTGTCATTAAAGCTGCAGGGTTTGATTTTTCCCACTCAATTTGCTTGTCATATGACTCTACACAAGATGCAAGTCACTTAACCCCTTTAGTGCTCCCCAGGATGCCCCCCGAAAGAGATACTTTGTCCAGTGGGCTCACCCTGTTAACAAATAGATAAAAAATTAAAACAAAAAAAAATGTTTGACTTCAGAAAGTATTACAAATGGAAAAAATAGTGTGACTGCAGTTTAACATATCACATGCAAAGCAGCACTTCTGAATGTAGCATCCTACACTTCAGTGACTTCTCCATATTTGAACGTGGATTGCAATTTCTCAGTGCTTCTAGAATCCACAATTTCCACCTTACCATCAAAGGAGATTTCAATTGGCTGCCGTATGGCTTAAGATTGTAAGAAAAAAGCTGAAACACACGTACAGAGGCAGCTACATGCTATACTGTGACTTTAGGTTAGGGAGATACCTACTGTCATATGATTTACATACAGAAACCCTCACCAGTATGATGAGATGATAAAAAGATTGCAGTGATTACTGTACATTATATTCTCATGTAAATGATAATAGTCCTCACTGGTCATTAGCGTCCAAGACAGTTGTAACAATTGCACTATTATACACACTGCAGGCCAAGGTTCAAAACACTGGAAGGGACAAGGACCACCATAGGCCCTCACTTCCTTTGACTTTCAAAAGGTCTGCTTGCTTTTTATCTTATTTGTTAACATTATTACAAGCACACATAATGGTGTAGCAGAGACTCTCACTGACCACACTGTTGACAAGAGGGTTCCTATTAGATTGTCGAAGATGCACAATTTCAAATGTGTCTTTGCCAAACTTAAAATAATGAAAACTGAAAACAGAGAAGGGGCATATAAACGATTTCTTTCTCTGGGAAAAAAAATTGCTTGCCCGCCACCAAATGCTTGCTGTTTTGTAAACTGTAGTACGATCTCGGAGTTGGAATATTTAGTTAAGCGTGTGGGGGGGGCACAGCCCCTCGTGTAGGGAGGTGCGGTGGTGAAGCCCCCCACTTTGTTTTGTGTGTAGTGATATATAAATATATATATATATATATATATATATATATATATATATATATATATATATAGTTCCCTATCAGAAGCCTGAAACACTATAAGCTTGAAAATCAAAATCCTGAAACCAGAAGCCTGAAAATTCAAAATCCCGAAAACCCAAAATCCTGAAACTCAAAATCCTGAAAACACAAATCATGCTAATATGTCACTATAAAGACATTAATATCTACCAACTGACCCTGACCCTAACCCTAACCCTAAGGTCCGTCAATATCGCACACTCACCTGACCCGCACCCTAACCCTAACTCACTTAAACCGCCCCTAACCCCAATATTTGTCACTATTGCATACATGCCTAACCTGCACCCTAACCCTAACTCACTTAAACCACCCCTAACCCTAACATAAAACCAATCAAGACACTCACCTGAACCCAACGCATGACCTAACACCACAGGGCTAACAATAGCAAAGCCACAATGACGTCAGTATGTCCATTTTGTGTTTTCAGGATTTTGAGTTTCAGGATTTTGGGTTTTCGGGATTTTGAATTTTCAGGCTTTTGGTTTCAAGATTTTGATTTTCAAGCTTATAGTGTTTCAGGCTTCTGATAGGGAACCATATATATATATATATATATATATATATATATGTATATATATATATATATATATATATATATATATATATATATATATATATATATATATATATATATATATATATATATATATATATATATATATATATATATATATATATATATATATATATACATATATATATCTTTTTTTTGGACAAGCAATTTCTTTCCCAGGGAAAGAAATTGCTCATATGTAGCTTCGCTGTTTTCAGTTTTCGTTTTTATGGCTTAGATGAAGACACATTCAAAGTAATGCATCTTCGACGTTGTGATATAGACCCTTGACAAGATACTGTAAGATCCCATAATGAAAAGCATGCCTTTGTGACATACCTCACAGCTTTTCAGCAGAAGAAATCTGGACAAATCAAGAAATAATGGGGAGACAGAGACCCAAAACTAGGGACAGAATTTAAAAACTGATCCTATAAATGTAGAAAGTTGATAGAATAACAGGTTTGAATTATTATATATTTTCTGAAGGATATGAAGTCTGAAACTTAAATGTCTGTCATTATTTAGTATTATTTTGCGACTTCAAATCTCAATAATTTGCTAGAAAAACACAAATTTTACGAGGAAAAGATCAAAAATATAGGCAGTAGTCTGGATATTCTTAAAAATCTAGAAAGTTGAGGGATATGTTTTGTGATCTAACATTATACCGAACTGTTCATTTACTACAATGATGGTAAATCTTGTAGTTGTGTACTTATTAGCTCATCAGTGTGTTTATATATGGCCTAAAAGCATGTAATAAAATTTATCTTGCACACAGAACCAAATCTTATGATGAGTACAGCAGTTAGTCATGGTAAAACTTTGCTGAACATTCACATACAAAGTCCAGAACATGTGATATTTTGTTCTTAACATGAACCGACCAAGATGTTTGTTATCAAAACAGCAAAGCCCCAATGGTGACAAGCCTGTGGAGTCTACTGGAAAATGTATACTTTCCCTAGTTTTTGGCAAGTTAGCTGTTTTAAGAAGTTTAAGACAGAACTGTACTCAGGCCCCCTTCAGTCTACTTTACTGTTAGAATTTAAAGGATGGAGAGAAAAAATAACAAATATTAAATATTGCAGCTAAATGACTAAGAGAATTTTTACCAAAGAAGTTTGCATAAACCATGACACACTAAGAGAGAAAAATGACCAAATTACTTAATGTAAAATTTTGGACTCACTAGGAGTCAAAATCAATCCATTGCTATTAAATCAAGCAGGTCTAAGAGCATCATCTTTCATCTCTGATACCTGCAAGACTTTCACAGAAAGTCCCAGAACATCTTCTTTTGACGTATCTATTTCAGATGCATCCTGTTTCATCTACTTCTCCTCCATATGGGGACCCATTGACCCGTCATGCCTCAAAATTACCTGCATCATAGTTGCAACTACTTCTTGCTCCCTCCCTTGCTTTGTCAACTGGACTTTCATGCAAATCTCCTACAGGAGTCTCCAAAGCATGACCCTGTGGCAAATCCTCTTCAGATGCATCCCTCTCCAACTGCTGCTCCTCTCTCTGGGAACTTACTGGTCCATTATGTTGCAACACTGGCCATGTTGGAGGTTCCACACTAAACCCTTCATTTTATGTGCTATGGATAAACTTTTAACTTTAGGAAGGGAGTAACAAAATTGTATCTCAAACTGTCAACTTCAGTTTCTGGCTTTGGGATTTAGCAAATGTGCAGTCTTGTGACATTTTGCCAGCAGAGCCTAAATTTATTTTTTATTCATTTGTTGACTGGTTAAATCCACTGGACACAAGTGTCTCTTTCCAGGGGTGACCTGGGTACACTGTCTGGTAAGTGACTTGCTCAGCGTCAGAGTATCCAAATGGCAGTGTTAGAAATGTACCCCTGTACCCTTAATTACAGGAAGTATAAATCCTCTTTGCTCACTGCCAAATCAGTATGGTATTATCAGTACTGAAGATTTAACTTAATTTAATTTATTTGTTAACCAGATAAAGGAATTCATGAATGTGGAACTTTTTTAGCCATGCCTGTATCACAAGAGCATGGGTAAATGCAATATATGCAGGCACTTTAAAACAGCCAATCAACAAGCATATTTTGTAGAGGTTGGAGAAACTTGGAGTAAACCCAAGAAAGCAGAGGGGAAATTTGCAAACTGCACAGAGACAATGACTGAGGATCACATTCAAATCCCAGAACCTGTGTGAAGCAAAGATCTTAGCCATTGATTCATGTTGAGCAAACCAGAGATGCTACCAAGAGATGAGGTTATGAAATAAGTGTTAGGGACCCAGCTGAGGCACAAGCCAGGTAGGGGATCATTGTTTTGTTTTCTTGATGCTGGTGCCAATTTCCATGGAGGTGAAACAATTAAACATAAACCCTGAGGTGGCCAAAGTAATTTTGAAGGCTGTGGATAGCTGACCAGGCATTAGCTTGCAACTGTTTCTGGCCACACACAGTTTTGCTGTAATTTGACAGCTACATACAATTGTTCTATCTAGCACTATTACCAGCACACTCTTCTCTCTTGTGTAGTTTGTACTTATTACTAAACAGTGGTGGCCATTCATTTGATAGCAAAAAGAAGGGGTATATACAACTTGGGCTGCACTTACTTTAGAAAATTGTGCATTTGCCCCTCCTGTGATGTTTAATGCAAATTAGATTTTACTGTAAAATATATTTATTAAATATGTTTATTGCAGTGTACATTTAGGTTGCTGAAAAACATTTATCTGTATTGTTTCTTTAGTGCTTCGTTGTCTGTAGAAATCTTAGTGTATTTTGGGGTATGTCATGTGGTTAGGGCAGGACTGAGGCTGGAGACATGGGGGAAAAATGTGTGCATCACCATTAGCACCATAATCCCCTTGCTACAGCTTAGGGATGGTTGGTGAATAGCTAAGCAAGAAACAAGGTGAAAAGCCAGGGGGATTATCA
This sequence comes from Protopterus annectens, assembly GCF_019279795.1. Taxonomy (NCBI): domain Eukaryota; kingdom Metazoa; phylum Chordata; order Ceratodontiformes; family Protopteridae; genus Protopterus; species Protopterus annectens. The sequence goes on from NC_056732.1 coordinate 1,780,303,642, forward strand.
TTTTGCAAGTTTAAATCAATAATTCCTCTACCACATTTCCTTTATTGTGCTGGCTGGGACCTGAAACAGAGAACACTGACTTATTTTAAGTTTGCATCAATGTGTCTTTGTACTGTGCTGCTTTCTTTGCTAAGCGCTATATTTTTTTTTTTTTTTTTGAGGGTGGGGTGGAATTCCACCCAAGCAGTGATTGTTGAATTCTTCTTAAGTTGCAATCGGTGCTCTTTCCAAGCATGATCCCTCCTTTTTTCTGTTTGAGCTGTACGTTTTGTCTGCGGGAGAATGGGACATCTGCAGAGATGAATGCTGAACTCAGGGAATAGCTGAAAACTGAACTATGGATGTTCTTAGTAATGGGCATTTGGCTAAATGTAAATAAGTCCACAATAAATTATTTAAATCTATCTGTCTTACCATAGGGATGACTTGATAAAGAACCTGCTACTAGACAGTTTACTTTGCTAGGCTAAAACTATGAATCTATAAAATATAATAATGGCATTTTGCCAAGTTTTAGCCTAGCTAAACTGAATGCCAAGAAATGCATCATTATCCCCTTTGGGTAAAATTTCATCCCCACTAATTATCCCATTAATAACAATGTACCAAGCATGCAATCAGTCGTGAGGGACTTGGGCACCCAGGTTGACAGCAACCTGATTTTGACCACCACATTGCTTCCGTTGTACATAGGCATTTCTACATGGCCCACCTCATAAATAAGGGTATTTCATCCAGGAACAAGCAGGTGATAACATCCCTTTACTCCTCCCTTATCAAACCTGATGGGCCTATAATTGCCTAGGTCAGTGGACACTCCACAAGTTAAATCTATGAAATAAGCATATTGATCAGAACTGGATCATGGTCAAATGGGGTCTTAGGCAGGGTAATGGCTCAGGGCCCCCCTCCCTATGCGCAGCCACCCCAGTTCCTCCAGCCATTCCAGTGTCCTAATACTTTGCTACTTCTTCCCAGTTACCATGAACACTGCTCAAGCCTTTCGGTGTGCATACTGTTTTCTGCCTTATGTCTATGATGCTTAAAGATATTTGGATTTAATTTACAACTTTTATTTCACATTTTATAGCACAAACACTGATAGACATTTGCCAAACAAAGAAATAGTCTCACAATGAAAACAGACTTAGCATTAAAACTTCAAGCCCTTGAAACTTACATTCATTAAAACGGCATTGAAACCCACATTCAAAGAAAATGCATCTGGCCAGTGGTGGATAAAGCTACCTGACTATTTTGAAATCATAGGCCCCTTTAACACATTTTTAGGATAATGCAAACATGTATGTGTTCTTTGTTTCACTTTCCAGATAGTACTCAATTATATTCCTGGTATAATATGGTACCAACTGTTAGAGCATGTTTTAAATTTGAAGTTTTGAACATTTTTCCAGTAAGTAATGAAACAAAATGTATGAACCAGTAACAACAAAACTGCCCAATTCAGAAAAGTTCACCCATAAAAGCTCACTCAAATGTCTGTCGTTACAATCCATAATATCCGTCAATATGCACAATCACTGCAGAAGTAAAAATCATCTGAGTAATTCCACATTAATGAGATCTGTAACTAATAAAGAGGTTACTGCTAGCAAGCAACTTTATATTTCAGTGCTTCATCTACAAATCCAGTACCTGCAGCCCTTGAAGAATAAATTGCCTATGTTATGTAAAAAAAAATTGTATGCTGGTAATATTGCAATAGGTAATGGATAGCAAACTGATAGGTTCATAGTTACTAGGCATCTCATTCAAAGGAGGACATATTCAGGACTGCAGCACCCCCTCCCCCTTAAAGTACAACACATTATCAGCAACCCATCTACATGTCGGAGTAGAACCCACAGCCTTCTACGTCAAATGTAAGTATGCTTCCTGTTGTGCTGCTAACAATGACTTTTTATTTATGTAGCACAATAGTAATAGCATTTGCTAAACAAAACAGATGCACATTGTAAACACTCAGCATGAACAACAGTAATCTTTTCTTCCCCTGAAACTCACAATTTCATGCACTTGAAACTAAATTCCTTGAAAAATGCACCTGAAACTCAAATTCTTAAAAATGCACCTGAAACTAAATTCCTTGAAAAATGCACCTAAAACTTAATTTTTAGTAGCTTGGTAGTCAGGGTAGAGGATTTAGACTCTTGTTTCCTGTGACTAAGGCAGAGGGTTTGACCTTGAGAAAATTAACTAATCATTTGCTATTTCTAAGACATTTTATGCACACACACACACACACACACACACACACACACAAACACATACGCATACACACACACACACACACACACACACACACACACACACACACACACACACACACACACACACACACACACACACACACACACACACACACACACACACACACACACTATCTTCTTACTTGTCTGTCTGTGCTTAGAATGCCTTCTACACACCTGTCGAAGGAGCTCGAGGAACATATTGTTGTATTTAAATTCTGTGCCCATGGAACAGATCTGTGCAATGATAATACATGCACAGATGCAACAGGCTTGTGTGACTAGACACAAAGGGCATTCTTAAAGCAAAACACCCTTAAAAAAAACACTTATTGTTTTAATTAAAAAAATTAATTTGACAGTCCCTCGACTGGGGGCCCCCTCCCAGCCAGTGGTGACTGCCTTGGTAAAGGTTGGATCCAGCTGAGACGTTGATACTGTGGAGGTAAATTTCCCCAGCTTTAAGGCTTCACTTCCCAGTGCAGATAAAAGCTATAAAACTACTGCTGATGTCAGTCCCACTGCAACGATCCTTGCAAAATAATCTTTGAACAAACTCTTCCATACATTTATAAATATGATACTCTTTCAAAATAACAATCATGGTTTCAGATCTGTTTCCAACATTCAAAATGCTACTCAGTAACCAATCAAATTCTAACTAAAATGGAACAAAATCATATTACCAGAGCCATCTTCTTATGATGAAAATAGGCTTTAAAAAGTATTGTCTGTGAGATACTTATTCAAAAATTACCTCTCTGTGTTTTTTTCAGCTGAAGTTATTCACTATTTCAGTAATCTTCTATACAGCAAGATATTCTGAGTCATTATTCATAATTTCCATACAAATATTGGTAGATTCTCTTAAAGTGCTGCACAGGAATATGTTTTGGGATCCTCTAGTCTTTTATGTATTTGTAAACAATCTACCCTGGGGACTCACACAGATCAACTGCATTTTGTAAGCTAATGATATTTTAATTACCGAAGCTAGTAGATCATATATCATTTTAAATAAAACCTTGCAGTCAGATTTCTGCTCCATATGGAATTGGCTCCTAATAATACTCTGTTTATACTCATAAAACTACAATGATGGCATTTGGGGTCTCACAGTGACTCATTTCTAGAGGTTTTAAGGATCCAAAGTAGACCCCAGTCCTCAGTACTACAGAATGAGGGAATGGTTCTTGATCAAAAACTGTCTTTCCATTCCAACACAGAGCAGCTCACAGGCAAAGCCATAAGGTAGCCAAGTGTATGTCAAGAAATTGCTTATCTGCTTATAACAGAAACAAAGCATGCCATAGCAATTAGTGTGTTTATAGTAAAGGCTTAAGTATGCCTTTATATACCATCACTTCCCTCTTCTCTCAAAACACTTCAATCCTTTAGACCACTGAAAATAGAATATTGATGTTCATATATCTTTTAAACAGCAGGGAACTTCAGTCCCTGACCATAGAAAAGGTCAACTGGCAGCACATGACTTTAGCGTCAAACTTCTCAACAGTAATATTTGCCCCACTAGAAAATTTACTTCAGCAGCAAAGCAAATCAAGATGACATCCCCCTTTCAAGGCCACAGTACTCCTTAGCTATCTATGAAAAAGTGTCCCCTAAAAATGCTCCCGTCTCTTGAAAAATGCAAGCCCACAGGAATCTCAAAACATGATAAATGCCTTTCTTTCAAGAAAAAAAAATGTAAAATGTCTTAAAAATAAATGCAAGTCCAGCTTCACAAGAGATACAGGATAAACTCCAGAAGACACTTGCTCCATATTACTGTACAACTGTCTGTTAAAATTTCATTTATTTTCACATTTTTTTTTAACTTTTTAAGGTTGAAAGTTCTTCACTATTGGTAAGGCTATTGCTGGCTGGTCGGTCTTAGTGTTTGTAAAGCTAGATTCACAACATAGGTTCAAAGGTTCATAGGTTCATACTAGGCGATCTGCCCTAGGGCATTTATAAGCCTAGCCAGAGTGTGTTTGGCTTTCGCCACCCATTTTAAATTAATTTTGCTATGCCCTTTTTCGAGGTTAGTATACTGTGCCTCTGTCTAACAGTGACACAGAAGTGATACCCAGGGTAAACCTATGATCTCCCATCCACTCATCAAGATTCCTCTTGAAGAGAGTCAATGAGGGACTCTGCCTAACCTGGACTGGAATTTTATTCCAGAGTGAAGGGAGCCTCTGGGTTATGAATCTGTCCCTCCAGCATGTCCTATTTATTTCAGTGCTGAGGTTCAAGTCTCTCGAGCGCATAGCTCGATGGGATTTGGATTTTCTGAAGTGCAGCATGCCCATTAATTCCGGGTTGGACATGGCTTTATACGTCAGGCACAGATCGCCTCTGAGAAGGTGGTATGCCACTGAGTAGAGCTGGAGTTTCTTTAACTGGGCTGAATATGGCATCTGTTTGAGTCCTTTGATCCTCTTGGTGAGGTACTTTTGGGGTCTTTAAAGTACGAAAAAAATGGAATAATACTGCCAAAAGTCACCAAAAACCAAACAAAAAGCAGTAACCACGTTAGAAGGCGCCAACCTACATATTATGTTTCCCAACAATAATAAAGTTCAATTTAAGACAGAATTGAAATGGAAAAGCATCTACAACCCCCTGCTACATCCCCAATTAAAAAATGTAGAGAAAATTATAGAATCTGAAGTGAGGAAACAGGTAAACAAAATATGGTACAACCCAAATTTAAGTAAGGAAGAAAGTGATTTGCAGTACAAAATAAAAAATAATAGTAAAATTAGGGTGATGAAACCTGACAAAGGAGGTGGGTTAGTTATTATGGACACTATCCTATACGAAGGTAAAATGAATACTATCCTGTGGAACGAGGTCAGATACTCAATAGTATCTTTAAATGAAATTAATATAACCTATTAATAAAATAGATGTTATTTTACAGGATATGCTAGATGAAGAAATTATAGACTATAATACCTTAAAATATTTGAAAGTGGATAAACCTAGAACCCCCACGATATTTGGGATACCTAAAATCCACAAAAATGAAGAGGATCCACCCTTTAGACCGATAGTATCGGCAGAAGGTTCAAAAACGTATCCTTTAGCCAAATTTATAGATAAAAAAGTTAAAAAGTGTTTGGATGAAAAGGAAATGTATTTTGAAAGATTCTTGGGACTTACTAATGGAATTACCTGACAGTCCTGTTAATGATCAAATATTGTTTGTAACAATAGACATTATTGATTTATTTTCCTGCATTCCTTATAAAGAAGGGACAAAAATGTTCGAGGAAATTGTTTATGAAGATGCCTTACTAACACAAAATGAGAAATTAACAAGTACTTGGCTAATGGAATTAGTTTTGAAGAATAACTTCATTTATTTCAATGGGGAATTTTATCAGCAAAAACAGGGAGTAGCTATGGGGGTGGCCTGCGCCCCTACATATGCTAATTTAATACTTGCTTATTGGGAAGACAAATATATATTTAATTCAGAATTTAAGAATTGTTGGAAGATATATAGAAGGTTCCTGGATGATATTTTAATTTTATGGACAGCTGGAAAAGAAAAATTCACTGAATTTTTAAAATATATAGAAAACACTACTAACTTCCTAAAATTTACACATAATATTTCCGAATCTAATGTATATTACTTGGACTTGGAAGTATACAAAGAAGGAAATGAATTAAGAACTAGAATATTTAGAAAAGATACTTTTTGTAATTCTTATCTACACTTTGAGAGTGCTCACCCCTTTCACTGTAAAAGAAACATAGTGAAGGGACAGTTTGTTCGAGGAAGTAGAATGACAAGTTCTGACATTGATTTTAAAAAGGAATGTGACCTCTTAGAAAAAATGTTTCTAGAGAGAAGTTACCCATTAGCATTTATTACACAAATAAGACAGGAGGTGGAAAAAGGGAGATGTGATAAATGTTGCCCTATATACAAAAAGAGGGATGCTAGTAAAGAAACAGATAGTAATAATAAGCAAGAAAGAGAAGAATATCAGCAAACGTTGGTGCTTGAATACAATGGACTGAATAATATAGTTAAAAAAATATTTTTAAAAGAATGGGGGAAATTCATAGCCTTGACAGACATAGAAAATGTAACTACTATACCACAGAAAGTAATTTTCAAAAATTCACAAAACATAAGATCTATAATAGAGAATAGTAGTAATAGAAACAAAACAGAAAAAAAGAGAAGTAGAATAGGTACATACAAATGTGGGCATTGTACCCAGTGTCCATATATTATTAACAATGATAGAATATTTTTAGAAAGTAGAGGTAGATATGTAAACAGTGGAGAATTTTACAATTGTGAATCCAAAGGTTTAATATATATAGCTATTTGTGAAAAATGTGGTTCATTTTACATAGGAAAGACTGAAAGGAAATTAAAAAGAAGGATTTACGAACATGTTTATGATATCTCAGTAGGGAAAGAAAGTAATGCTTTGTTTAAACACACCAAAGTTTGTCCTGACTACAAGTACAAATTCTTAGTTGTAGAACAGGTTAAAAGTGACAATAAAGGGGGATTATGGGAAGAAAGAATTGAATTTAGAGAACTGTGGTGGCAGATCACTTTAGAAGCTGACAAAACACCAGGTTTGAATGATTGTATTTCCATAGTACCTCTATTAAAAATGAGAGCTGCAAAACTTTGAATGTCATAAACATGTTTGGTCAGGAGAAGGCACTGTTGTATTAAACTTATGGGTAGGAGATACACTATTTCCCTGCAAGTAATATTAATGGTTTTAAATGTTTTAATTTTAATTGATGTTTTAAATAATGATTGTTTGTAAACTGAATATGTTTACAATATTATATTTATTAAATACATTTAGTATATTTAATAATATTTAACTGAAATGGATTTTACATATATACATATATTTTTATAAAAAACATTTAATTAATTAATTAAAAGTGAATTTTTATTGGTGGAAAATGATGTATTTAAGTATAAATTGAATGCTTTAGGATATGCTGGTCATCTGATGAAGTCATTCTCATGACGAAAACACAAATGGATGTATGGTGAAGGCGTTTATGTTTATTTGTGTGTGTTCGAAATAAAATTGAACAAGTCTGTTTCAAAAATTACTGGTTGGCGCCTTCTATTGTGGTTACTGCTTTTTGGTTGACTTTTGGGGTCTTTCCAGTTGCTGCAGGTGTCTGGTAAGGAACATCGCAAAAGGGGCATTGTACTCAATTATGGGCCTGATGAGGGATGAGTAAAGAGGCATGATGACCTCCCCTGATCTAGATGTGAATCCCTTCATGATTAGGTGGGCTATATAAAATGTTTTTCTAACCACTTTGGCCATGTGGTTGTCAAATGAGAGCTTGCTATCAACTTGGGTCCCCAGGTCCCTAATTATTTCTTCTGTACTTAATGGATTACTACCTATGTGGTAATTTGTGGGCACTTTGTTTTTGCCAAAGGGGATGACTATCCACTTTTTGGCATTTAGCTTGAGGCCATGGCTCTGGCACCAGTTGTCTGTTTCTATGAGGCCCTTTTGGAGGATGCTTGTGTCGGCTGGAGAGTCAATTATGGCACTCAGTTTGCAGTCATCTGTGAACTTGGTCAGCCACAGTCCTTCTGTGTTGGCCTGTACCTCCGAGAAATATATACCGAACAAGAGAGGTCCCAGGACTGAGCCTTGTGGGTCGCCACTTGTAACTGGTTTGGAGTCTGACATGGCTCCAGCAATTCTAACCATGTGGGTTCTGTCCTTGAGCCAGTTTGCAACCCATCTAGTGACATAGGGGTTTATATTTAAGCTGGTGAGCTTATCTATAATGCCCGAGTGGGGTATTGTATCGAAGGCTTTTGCGAGGTCCAGGTAGGCTGTGTGGACCACCTTCCCCTCGTCAATGGCCTTGGTGACTGTTTCAAAGAAATCGACCAGGTTTAAGAGGCAGGATCTGCCCTTAACAAAGCTGAACTGGGTAGGATCCAGTGTCTGTAGGTCCCCAATATCTTTATTTATGAGGTCCATGATGATCCTTTCCATAGCTTTGCAGACCAAGCTAGTCAGGCTTATGGGACGATAGTTTCCAGGATCTGTTGAGGCACCACCTTTGTGGAGAGGGACCACTGTTGCTGTACGCCACTCTTTGGGTACATATCCTGTAGTAAGGCTGAGATTGAACAGTAGTTTTATGTTTGGGTTTAGCTCTTCTTGGAGTTCATGTAGGACGCAGCCCAGGACACCGTTTGGTCCCATTGATGCTGTGTTTTTTGCTTTGGAGAGGGCGGCTCTTACCTGAGCATCTGAGATGTCAGGGAGGCAGCACTCTGCTGGGATAGATATTTGCCCTTTTTTTCTGGGGGGGGGGTTTGCGCTGAACCTGTCAGCTAGGATGTTGGCAATGTCTGTGGGTTTGGTGTATTTTTTGTCATTTTGGACTAATTCTGAGCATATCTGGGAATTCCCACCCAGGTTCCTAACATAACTAAAGAAAGCCTTGTGATTATCCTTAGTGTCCTGTGCAATTTTTTCTCGAAGCTGGCCTTAGACGATTTTATGAGTGCCCATAGTTTTTTGCTAATACCGATCAGAGATGCCTTCCCTTTTTGGGATTTTGCTCTATCATGTAGTAGCTTCCTCCTTCTATTGTATAGTTTGTTTATGGCTGGGGTCCACCAGACAGGACGTCTGCCTTTGGAGGATTGGGTCTTGGTTTTATTTGGGATTGCATGATCCATGCATTCCTGAAGGTGTTCATAGAATGCATTTATAAAGGATTCTGCGGTCTGGGCCGTATTTTCCACAGGCCCAGGGGCTTTGAAGGATTCCACCTCAGTTTTGAGGAGTGTGAAATTTGCTTTAGAGAAGTTTTTCACTGTGGTTTTCTGGGCAGGGGGTGTGGTCGGGATGTGAATATCCAGTGAGATTAGTTTATGGTCTGATCTTACCAGTGAGGGATACATTTCTGGTCTGGAGCATAGAGTCCCCATGTTGGTGATGATCAGGTCCAGTATGTTTTCCCCACTTGTGGGAGTGGTAACAAGTTGTTCTGTAGCATTTGAGTTTATAAATTCTAGGAACCTTTGGGCTAGGTTTTTGGAGCTAGAGTAATGCTCCCAGTCTATGTTTTGGTAGTTGAAGTCACCCAATATAATGGTGTTTGGAGAAACCTTCATATTTTCCAGCATTCTCAGGAAGACAGAGTGGGGTTCCTGGGTTTGGGATGGTGGTCTGTAGCAGGCTATAAACTGGAAGGCAGTTTTACCCACTGTTAGTTGCACATGGATAGTCTCTGATGCTTCGTGCTGTGCCACCAACCTGGAGGTGTGGGTATCTTTGGCGAATATTGATACTCCACCTCCTTTTGTGATTCGGTCCAAGTTTTGGGGCCGAAAAGCATGGTATGAGGTATAACCTGGTAGTGCTGGGGTGCTCTTGGAAGCCTTGAGCCAGGTTTCTGTTACTGCACAGATATCGATGTTCTCCATGCTAAGGAGAGTTTCGAAAAGTGCATCTTGAGGTTTAGACTTCTGGCGTTGAGTAGCATTACTCTTAGTTTCTTATCCCTTGTGATACCTATGGAGGTGGGTTTGTCTTCTGAGCCTTGCCTAAAAAAGGCACTATGGGGGTAGCAAGATCCTTTGCCAATATCCGAAAGCCCAGGGGTGACACTTGCAAGCCGTCCCTAGCGAAGCATCGTGGCTTGTTGAGCATGTCATCCCAGGCTGACAGGCATTGGATCCCCTTTGAATGACATCAATACTTAAGCCAATTGTTGAAATTGATCATCTTGTCTTCATATTGTGGCATCATTCTTGGTGAGGGTAAGATGCTACTCAAGGTCAGGGTCATACTGGCCTGGGCTACATGCTCAGAGAGCTCCTCTATGTCTCTTTTCATGTAGTCCAGGGAGGTACGTCTCAGGTCATTCACACCAGCATGGACAATGACTGAGTCATATTTGTACTTGCCTTAGAGTGACCTGAGTGCTTGTGTTATGTGGCAGATCCTAGCGCCCGACAGGCAGCTCACCGTGACCTTCTCCTTGTTCAGCCTGGTGAGCGGGATGATAGAGTCACCTATTACAAGTGTATCAGGTGTGTTGTTTAGCCTTAAGGGCTGTGACTGTTCTGCACACTGGCTTTGTGAGCTATGTGTTGCACGTGTTTTGTTTTGGGGTAGCGGTTGCTTGGGTGTCTGCTTTGGAGGTCTCTGCTGCTTAGGCAGATTTTTATTTAGAGCCTCCGAGTATGTTTTTGTGTGTTTATGTGTTTAGTTTGCTGTCATGGTAGGTCTATGTGAGACTGGAATTGTAGTGAGTGTGGTTTCCTTCTCCTCCTGACTGGTTACGCCAGTACTGAGTTGAGAGAGCTTAGCCTCCAGTTTGGCTATATGGATGCATCTCTCACATGTGTTGGAATTTGTTGGGAGGAGGAGAGGGTTGTCTGTGTACATGAGGCAGTTGTAACATTGCCTCAAGATTCCCAGATTCACCAGCTGGACCGGAGAGGAGATTGACAACTGACCTTTGGACATGCTAGAATAGTATTGGGAATTCTTTTATAATTGAAAAAAGGGCCAATGGGGAAAAAGGTACTCAAGGGGAGTTTGTGAGGGTGTAGTACTTTTAATTTTTTAGTGCTGACTTAGTGAGCAATTGCCAGGTAACTTAAATGCAATGTGTTACAGGTAACTTAAATGCAAAAACGACAAACAGTAACTTTCTTTCAAGTGAAACAAGGAAATAAGTAATGTAAGCAATGCAGATATCATTAAGGATCCACAGAAGCGCTGAAAAGCCATGTTTTAGGTGGAATTAGCGTTTCAAGGAAATAACAAGCAAACAAACAACAAGCATACAAACAAAGCTAGATTCAGCAGACCTGGATCTAGTCTATGCTACAGAGGAGGACAGACGGGATCTGGTGTGAAAATTATCATAAGGGATAGCCTTCTGAAGCCGGTGAGGGATCTCATCAGATTTAATGATGGACAAATAGTAAACAGACTCCAATATAATGATAGAGCAGTATTTATATACCTGCCTGTGCGCAGGACTGTAACAGCAGCAGTCGCAAGGCCTACTAGATAAAGCAGGATAACATGAGATGCTGGTGATAATGGGAGACCTAAATGCTCATGTTAGGCAAAACAGAACACAATATGATGACTACTTGGTTCAACATGGGAGGGCTAACAAGAATAATGATGGACGGGTCATTCTGGTTTGATGGTGGCCAGCACATAGTTCACCAAGAGATGCAGCCAGAAGATCATGTAATAGACTGGTTAATGTGAGTAGACTTCCCCCCAGTAAGGAAAGGGTACTGGGGTAGAATCAGTGATTACAAAGGCATCCCCAGTAAAACAGCTGTCACAGAGCATAAAATGACTGATGGCCACAATTAGTTGCAAGCAGTGAGCATGGAAGGCTATAAGGTTAACAGAGGCTATGCTGAAAATCTGGAAGTTGACTGAAACAAAAAACACAAGAGTTCAAGGCTCTGTCACCTCTGGAAGAAGATTTAATAAGTAGAGTTGAAGATGAATGCCAGAGTCTCAAAACAGTATGCGTGGCATGTGAGAAGACTATAGATCGGATCTGCCACTGAGCCAGATAAGGAAAAAGTGAATAATGACTATTTGTGGTAGAATGTAGAAGTCTGGGAAGTTATCATAAAAAGGACTACAGGAAAAGGCAAGAGGTAGAAAATATGGACCTGGCTAAAAGGTAATACTGGTAGTTTAACAAAAAGGCTAACAGGGTAGTTATAATAGCATGCGAATAAGAAGAACCACTTTACCAGCTTCTGGAAAGTGATTCAATAGATGGAACAAAGAAACTCTATCAGGTTGCAAGGCACAGACAGAAAGATAAAGATGATGTTCATCAGGCACCCTTCATAATGAAAGCCAGCAACAATCTGCTCATCAGTCCATGGGACATCATAGACACGGGTGGAAGGAGCACTTCCAGCAGCTTCTGAATGAAGGAAATCCTGCAGAAGCTGTACTGTCCCAGACATCTACAGTGAAAGTGAAAGAACAGCACACGTTGGAAGAGGTAAGGACAACACTAAGGAAAATGAAGTTAAAGAAATCAGCATGGTCAGATGAGGTCATGGCAGATATAATCATGATGTCAGGTGAGCTACAGAGAAATGGCTGCAGAGTGCAGTCATAACAATATGGAGAGAAATGCGTATCTCAGATGACTGGAGAATAAGCATCTGAATGCCAGAGCAGAATAATAAAGGAGGCATTTACAACTCGGTGCGCACCTTTACATGAACATGGTCTTAGCAAGCCATGTAGGATTTATTGAATCCTGCCCTGACACAAACATAACTTATCTATGAAACAACATAATGATCATAACATAGAGAATATAATATCCAAAGTTTACGAAATTATATGACATGACAAATGTCAATTTCTGGAAACGTATTACCTTAGGTCATAGTACAACTCTAACCTTTAGAATAAAAATCTCTTACTGAAATCTATAAGAAATACATAATGCTCACAATACTGAAGCATCTTTACACAGAAATTCTTATACAGTTTTAAACTCCTAATAGAATAGCCAAATTTAACAAAGAAAAGAATGTGGAATGTTGGAGATGTCAAATACCTTGTAATGCAGATTGGACATATATTTTATGATTGTTCACATATACAGCCTTTTTCAAATAAAAGAGAAAATTCCTTAAAAGCTTTATGGTTTGAATCTTTTCCTTTAACAAAGGTCCAAGTTCTATTCAACGGAGCTGGAACACTCAGAATGGACAATGAAAGACATTACTTACTCTGGACGATTTTAGCAGTGGCAAGAAAAACATAGCAAAGAAATGGAAAAGGTCTACAACCCCTCAATTTATAGAATTTTGTTTTCATAAAAAGAAGCAGCCATCAAAGATATCATAATAAAGGAAAGCAGGATATACCCAAGAACCATTTACAAAAATCCTTGGACAAACGTACTATCACTTATTGACTTATAACGGAATAGCATTATCATAAAAATTGAAAAAAATCATGATTTGTTTAACAAAATTATATGCATTTCGCTTCTCTTCTTTTATATAATGGATACCTTATTTATCAAGATTTACATTATACACAACTACTTAATCAATTTTAGGCAAGTTGTATATATTGCAAATAGTTTTTAAAATTTACAATTTAACTTTTTCAAAATGTATTAACATTCAAGAATGGGAAGTATTAATTAAAATGGTGGAACAAAAAAAATAAAGAAGAAAAGAAATTTCCAGAAAAGAAAAGTAAAGTGACTACATATGTCCATCCCATTATGGAGGACTGTAGCTCTTCAGTGAATGCAGATGTCCATAGTAGAGATGTGGAAGATGATGAAGAGCCTATGATGGAAGCACCGAAAGCAAGGAACAGCCCATTTTCCAAATGGACCAGTACTAGTCCTTGCACAGTTGTGTTTCAATTTAGTGGAGAAGAAGCTAGAGATGAGGAAAAAGTACAATTTGGGCATTCTTAGCCTTGGAGAAAACATATGACAAGATCTCAAGAAAACTGATTTGGGCAGCCCTGTGATGATTTGAAATATTAATAGAATTAGTGCAGGCTATGAACATGGACACAAGGACCTAAATATAAACAATGTTCACATTCATACAGGGGTTCCCAGTAGGAGAAGGAGTGGGTGTGTGTCAGGGTACAGCTCTGAGCCCACTGCTTTTAACACCTGTGATAGACTATATTGGCAAACAGGTCAGAGGGGACAGATCAACAAACCTGCTGTATGCAGATGATGTGACATTACAAGCAGACTTGAAACAGGAACTTCAGCAAATGATAAAGGAATGGCACATTGAATGAAATTGAGTACAGACAAGACAGTTGTCCTGGCAACAAATGAGGAAATCTGAAGAAGATGAAAACTAAGACAGAAGGGAAAATAATGGAATAGGTTAACAGCATCAAGTATCTGTGAGGGGTGGAGAAGAAAAAGGTAAGACTGAATGAGGAGGCCAAAGCTAGAATTAGAGGGGCTACAACCAACTGGCATAGAATATCAGGGGTACTGTGTGACATAAGAATGCCAAAGAAGATGAAAAGCAAGTTTTATAAAAGTTTGTTATAATCAGAACATCTGTATAGCACAGAAATGTGGGTAGTGAAAACATGGCAGTTGACTAAGTGGTGGAGACAAAGTGTCTGAGATGGATGGGATAGGATGCACACTTTGGGACAAAGAAATGATGGCAGTAGAATAGAAGCTCTAAAGTCAATAGAGACTAGGCTGAAATTCTCAAATTGCAGAGAATTCAAACAGAACAGATTACAGTGGTTTGGGCACATGTGCAGGAGAGCAGAAAATGATTTGATGAAGAGGATCTGAAAGAGGCAGAAAGGAGGCAAGAAGAAATGAGGATATCCAGCATGAGATGGATGGATTGTATGAAAGAAGATCTGTGACAGTCAGGCATGAATCAGGAGAGGTGGCAACAGTTAATGTGACACCCAGACATCGTGTAAAAAAAAATGAGAAAAGGGGGTTGACGACAATAATAATGAAGTGTTAGCTGATATGCCTTTGTGGGACTGGCCTGATTCATGGCTGAAAGCGTCAATGGCGTATCATTGAATATTTGATGACTGAATACTAAATATTGAACATTCATTCATCAAATGTTTGTTTCATTGAAATTGGGAAACTAAGTAGGTTTAGTTTTTATTCAACATTTGTTTACTGGGAAAGTCTAACTTGGAACAAGCCAATTTTCAACAGAGTCTCGGTAAGAAATGCTGCAGATGCATGTCTTTGTAACGCAGGAGGAAACTGGAGCAGCTAGAGGAAACACCCATGAGCACAGGGAGGAAATGCAGACTCTGCACATAAGGCACCTCTTGCTGTGAGGCGACAATGCAAACTGCTACAAAACTGTGCCATCCAAAGGATAGTTGTCCAAAATTTCCCTGTCTCACACACTGAAGTATTTAAAACCAATGCCTCCAAGTATATATATATATATATATATATCAATTTTGAGGTTGCATTACAGTGGGGAAAAGGCAAAGTCCTTGGATTGCAGAAAAAAAAACACTATTTTTCCCCTAAGTAAAGGAAGAGAAAAGGTCTACATATTTATTTGTAATCTTATTCTGTATTTATTCCATTGACTAATGTAAAGGTAAGGCTAGGTACTCATGATATAAACTGATGCAGTGAATATCTGTCTAATACAGTAAATAAGTAAGTCGGAAACCATTCATATAACCCAGAAAAAAGTGAAACTACTAGAGTTCCTCATGGTTTTGTACCTGGATCTACTACATTATCCAGTCCTATAAATAACGTTTTGTCAGAATAATGGTAATCTTATAGTGACCAAGAATACTGATGTCACTGTGCCCACTGCCCACGCTGATTTATTGTCTGATCATTCAGGGGCTTTACATGATTGGCTGGTAGAATTAGAAACACAACAAAATGATACTGCAGTACAGCCAGAAGCTATAAAAAAACATAGTGATGTCCTTCTTTCATAAATCATTTTCTCCATATAGGGATAATCTTAATATCTCCATTCTAAGTAAAACAAAAAATGTTGTCACATACTTGGGAATCTCACTGACCTATTCACAACATTCAGGGATCAAGTTTTCTTTGCAATTAAAGTCCTTTGCAGCATGAGAAACCAGCTTACAAAGGATGCCAAAGGCAGTACTAAGGCTGCTGTTCTTTATCTAGAGTAATGTTTAGCATTTACCATCCAAGTGGATCATTCCATAGCCTAGAACAAAAGTAAGACAGACCCTACAGTATGTGAATAAACTTCACTACCGGTTGGTGAGAAAGAGATCATGTATGTACTGTGCTAAGAAATATGGGATGGGTGGCATTTACATATTGTTATGATACTTCCCAGACAGTAAACGAAGATAAGTGAGCAGCTTCAGATTAAAAGCTCTTGTTTTCCATTATGGAAACATAGGAGCAATTCTAATCAAGTGACTATTAAGACCATAACATGTTTAAACATATGCAGCTTTTAGTAGACACACTTAAAAGCTGTTGCTACAATTTTCAAGCATTTCATAATGCTCATCTCACAAACTGAGCAGGACCACACATGGTAACGTTGTTGTAAATTTGTGTTTACTCATCCAGTCATCATGACCAGCCTAAAAGTTAGCCAACAGTGGTAACTTATTCCATTTAATCGAAATACGTTGCATTAGGAACCTATCCCTCCAGTTTGTCTTGATTATTTGTTGGTGTACATTTGGGCCAGTGATGCAGATATTGACCTGAGGTAATTAAAACATAAAGGATACAAATAGTTTAGTGTTGGACTGAGATTAGGTGGGATTTTTATGAAAACGGGTTCAGGTACAGATTTAGTATATTGTAGGAAAATAGACTTTAGTATATAGTAGGAAATATATGAAAGGACTTGGTATGGTTAGGTTAAAATGAGACTATATAATTTAGTCAGAGTATTGAGAGGTTAGTATAATAAGAAAAAATAGAGAGTTGCAACAAATATAGGGAATATTTGGTAGTGTAACATTCCTGAAAGAAAAAAAGGAAGAAACCTTAAAGAAATTAAGGCTAGAACTTTAGAGGCAAAAATATATAGAGCTAGGGCAAGTAAGTGTGATATTTTGTAGAGGGATGTTCCTGATATGTTAAGTGGCAAACCTTAGAGGAGAGCAGGATATATAGTTTATTTTAAAGTATGGAAAAAGTAACATCAGAAATTGTGGTGGTATACAGCATTGGTATGTGCTAACATACAGACAAACATGGCAAATAGGGAGATGTATCAGAGTGTTGGAGGAGCGCTGAAAAAATTAAGGAATAAGAAAGCAGAGGCAGATGCATGATTCTTTCAAAGTTTTAACATATGTGGTTGGAGCAGCTTTTTCCAAATGCAAGTATGTTTTATGATGTATCTGCAGTTGTTTAGAACAATACAGAAGCACCGCTATTGTCGCTTGTCTGATCAGGTTAGAACAGATGAACATTTGTGGGTTCTGTTTAATTATTTACAAACACATCAGGATTGAAGCTTAATAACTTTAACTTAGTTAAAGTTATAAACAAACTGTCTTACACATACATGCTCACTCTCTGGTTGCCCTCTCAAAATAGCATTGAAGCTAGCACATGCTTGCTATTTATATACACATGCTGCCCTCGGAAATGCTTCTTAAAGGTACAACACACACACATGTTCTACACCATCCATCTTTGAGAAATGAATTATGCAACACTGATGACTGATTGACATGCGATTGATACAAAATAATTCTCTGACATGCAATTATATAGAACTAAATACATATAGATAATTATGTCCAGGTTGCTGTGTATTTCATACTTTGGTCTGAAAATATGACCAAATCATGTGACATAGAAATTAGAACTAGGTCTAGCAACTGGGACTGTCTCTGCTGAATGTACAACTTTGGGGACATCAGGAACATCATCAGGAATGGAAGTAGAAGTTAAGACACATTCTGCAACAGGAACATTGTCTGGATTGCTCTGAGATCTAGAGCCTGTATCACAGGAACAATGCTGTGATATCAGTTCTCATACAGGAAGAAGATGTCTGCGATTTCTCCTGTACTCCACACTCTCAGATTCCATGAAGTAGGATCTTGGCTTGGCACATATACCTGTTACTTGACTAATCCAGTTGAAACCTTTTGCCGTTTGTATCCTTACCTACTCTCCTTCTTTCAATGGATGAAGAAATCTGCTTGATTTATCATAAGTGGACTTCTCAAAAGAACACTTCCTAAATAATTGGGCTTTGATTGTCTTGTTGTTCTTAGTTTTAGGCCAATCAAACTGAAACTGATAGACAAGGTTGTTCTGGTTTGCTTAGATGGAAGTCTCTGAGCAGGCGAGCCAAGTATAGCATCAAAAGGTATGTTTCTGAGATTGAGTAAATTCAAAAAGACATCAGTATTGTCATGCTTTGACTTCTCTAGTAATTGTTTTGCTCTCTGTACTGTATGTTCATCTAGTCCATTTGACTGTGGGTAATCAGGACTACTAGCAAGATGTACAAAAACCCATTCTTTTGCACATTTCTGAAATGACTGGCAAATTGGGTACCATTGTTAGAGATAAGCTTTTGTGGAGTCCCATGAACTGAGAAATGATGTTTAAACTTGGTGATCACAGCAGTGGACATTAGGTTAGGTGGTAAATCAATCTTAAAGCAGTTTGAATATGAGTCTACTAACACTACTGCTGATTTTTCCACTTGAATATGTCAATGGCTACTGTTGACCAAGGTAGTTCAGAAACTTGCTTTAGCTGAAGTGGCTGTCTTTGCAGATGCAGTTTAGTTCTATTGCATACTGAACAAAAAGTAAGTACTTTATCAATGTCCTTTGCTACAGAAGGCCAAAATACTAGTCATCTTACCCTTCTTTTGGCCACAATGCAAAATCTAGATATATTCACTCTGTAAGGAAGCAGGAGCAGCAATTTTATGACCTTTGAAAATAATATTATCTTCAATCAACATCTCATCTCTATAAGGAAAATAAGGTTGCACTTCACAGCCATCCAACATTGATGTAGTGGTTGAGCTTTGGCAAAATTGGATCAGTCTTTGCATGATCTTTCAGCTCATCAAGTCTCATGATAGAAAAGTTATGCACTTCCATGACATCAAAGTCAAAATTGTCTGTGTCAAGCTGTTCCATTGTATTCCTGGGTGATCTGGATAAGGTATCAGCCAGTTAAAGATGTTTGCCTTTTGTATAGACCATTTTGAAGTTGTACTTTTGCAATTTGAGCATCATTCTTTGTAATCTTGCTGGAGCACAATGCATAGGCTTATTTAAAATAGTGACTAAAGGTTAATGATCAGTTTTAATCTGGATAGCTCGACCATAAATATAATCAAGAAACTTCGAGCATGCAAACACAATCGCTAAAAGTTCTTTTTCAATTTGAGCATATTACATTTCAGTCTGGGTAAGAGTTCTGGATGCATAGGCTACTGGTCTGCCCTCTTGAAGAATAAATGTGCCAAGACCAAATTTTGAAGCATCACAGGAAAGAATGACTGGTTTATTAACATCATAGTATCTTAATGTCGGTGGGGTAGAAATTTTCTGCTTAAGGTCTTCAAATGCCTTCTGGTGCTGTTCTAGCCAAGACCATGCAACATTTTTGTGCATCAGCTCTCTCAAAGGTGCTGTCAACTCACAGAAGTCTGGTATGAACTTGTCCAAATAGTTGACCATATCAAGAAAATGTTGTAGAGCTTGAACATTATCTGGTGCTGACATCACAAGAATGGTTGCTTGCTTGGACGGGTCTGATGTAAGCCAGCGCTAGTAAATGAATTACCTACATATGTAACTTCTGGTAGTCTGAATTTGCACTTCAGAGGATTGAGCTTCAAGTTTACTTCACATGCTCTGTCTCAAACTTTTCTGAGGTTTCTGTCATTCTCTGCTTCACCATTGCCTCTGACCAATAAATTATCTACTATTACGGCACAAGGATAACCTGAAAAAAAATTGCTCCATTGCACACTGAAATACTTTATTTTATTTTATTTTATATTTGTTAACCAGGGGTGTCTGACTCAGCCAAAAATGCCCTTTTTCAGCAGAGGCCCAGGGAGAAAAGTTCCACAAAGACAAATTACAGATACATTAATTATTTAGACATGATCAGTATACACACAAATTACAAAATACTTCACTTGCATAATTTATTCCAAATGGCATCCTGAGGAATCTATATCTTACAAATGGGGTACTGAATTTAGTCATTAATGAAGATTTGCATTCAAGCATCACTTGCCAAAATGAACTCTTTGCATCCAAGATAGAAAAAACTGTTGCATTCAGTATTAGGGCTGTGACTTCCTCGACTGTATGTATAGGGTGATGAGGTCTTTTTAATGCTTTGCTCAAATCTCTTGGGTCAATGCATAATCTAATTTTGTCTGAACCTTTTTTGTGAGATGCTACCATGGGTCTGCTTCATAACACTGAAATTACATAATGTTGAATTCAATAACATTAAGACCATAACATCAAAAATTCAAAACATTGAAAACCCAGAACATTGAAAGTGTGCTTCATAACATTGAAAACTACATTGCACATGTCAATAAGATCCCCTTCACCTACAACAATACCTAACTAACAAACACCCCCTGCACCCCTCCATGTGGGGGGCTCTGCTCCCCCATAAATTAAATATACCAAGTCCAATATTGCACTACAGTGGAAAAAAGTTAATTTCCTAACCTCAGTGTATGGTGGTTGTGATACAATGAGGTTAGGAAATTAACTTTTTTCCATTGTAGTGTGATCTTGGAGTTGCAGAAATAGAAAGTGCGTTTGTTAGGTGTTCTTATAGGTGGAGAGGATGTTATAGATTAGTACTAGGCTATCGGCCCTCAAGCCTATGCAAGCCAAGCCATAACAATGTCCTGGCTATTTCTTTCCACACTATTTACTTCCCAGGACCCCTGTCTAGCAGGGCAACTGGCATGATCACCAGGGTGAATTTCTTTTCTTTCATCCAATCATCAAGGCTCCCTTTGAAGATGGCCAAAGAAGTACTCTGCTTGACATGTATGGGTAGTCTATTCCAGAGTCTGGGGGTCAGGAACCTATCCCTCCAGCTGTACATCTTTAATCTGTAAAGCTCTTTCCAGTGGTGAGAATCAAACCTTGCACCTTGTGGTTGAAAGGCATACACCTTAACCACTGTACCACTTGGCCTTTCAGGTTGTTTTATTTTATTTACATATGCATTGTAGTTTACAATGTCATAAAGCGCACTTTCAATGTTCTGACTTTTCAATGTTTTGGGTTTTTCACTGTTTTAGGATTAAGATGTTTTGGTCTCAATGTTATGAAATTCAACATTATAAAATTTCAATGTTATGAAGTAGATCTGCTACCATGGAAAACACCCATTCAGTAGGTTCTGTAACTGGACAAATTACACCTTGCTGCACCAGTTTATCCCACTGAGATTTGATTTTGCTTTGCATAGCTATCAGAACTCTTCTTGCCAGTTTGACCACTGGATTGAACTCTGGGTTCTGACATCATAGAATACACAACTGGAAGTTTGCCTAGCTTGTCATCGGAAACATCAGCATATTCTGAGAAAATAGCATCACTGAAGCTGGAACTGGGACATCTGCTTATATGATGAACGTCCTTGGTAAAGGAAAGCAGATTCATTATCAACTGTCTCTAAGACCTAATAATGACTGCCCAGGTCTACAAACTACATAGAATAATAACTTATAATAGTTCCCAGCCAAATAACATGAAAGCACTACAGAGCCATCGGTTTGAATTTCTTCCCCTCCATACACAACAAGTTTCACACAAATGGCTACATTAAGTTGCTCACCAGCTCTCACTTTAGCAAATGTTTCTGCTGATATGACATTACTCTTTGAACCAATGCCTACTTTGAGCTCTGTGGGTTTACCATAGATCAGGACAGTACAAAACACTTCACTCTTTGCCAATAAATCTACCACATTAACCTTTTAAACAACTACTGATACACCATCTACATAGAAAGCAGAGTTGCAGCTTTCTATATGATCAACTTGCTTTTTTAAGTGACCCTTCCTTATAAATGAGTGAGGTTTAATTGATTTGCAGAACTTTTGAAAATTATTCTATTCTTTACACTTGTGGCATTGCTGACCAAATGCAAGGCACTTTTAGATTCATGGTTGGCACCACAGTTGCAACAGTTAACAATAAAGCTTGATTTGGGTTTTGCTGATTCATCCTTGTACTGAACTGAGCATGCTCTTTCAAATAAACTAGTCTTAGAACTTGCTGGATGACTATGGGTTCTCCCTGAAAATCCCACAGGGGCTGGAGCTACCATGTGCTTAGGCCTGTTTCTGCTAGCCACATTCTGCATGCTGTCTAGATTTGCTCTGGAGCCTGCTGAAACCATGCATGTATTACTTGCAAGCATACTTGTGTGCCTTTCTGTAACTTCATGGATTTGACAAATTTCAATAGCTTTACTCAACATTAAATCACTGTCAAAATATTTCTCAGTGCAGCACTATTAATACCACACATAAGCCTGTCCTGTATTAACTCATTTTTAAATCACTAAACATGTAGGTTTTAGGTTTGATCAGTAATATAAGCTGCAAAAGATTATCCTTGCTTTTGATCTCTTGTGTAAAACAAATGCCTCTCTAATGAAACATTTGTCTGGGGATTGCACATTTCTCTGAATTTGTGTTTCAAACACTCAGGGTCTTCCCTTGATTCAGCCTGTATAACAGTATGATGGTTTTCCCCTCTGCTTCATATACTGCTGGTGCATACACAAATGAATGCTCTTTTTTAATGGCCTCTGACCCAGCTAAGTTTAGCAAAATGAATGTCCTGGTGCATGTGTCTTTATCAGAATCAGCTGTGTGTATGAAAATATCATATTCTCGATCAAATATTCTCCAATTCTCTGCAATATTCTGATCAAATACAAGTGGACCTGGTCTGTAAAATGCCAGAAATTTATGCCAGTACTTGTAACTATGCCCAATAGCACAATAAGCCTCTGAATAACTTTTTGTGAAACACATTGCAAAATAAGTCTGATTGGCAAAAGAACATTCTTGAAATCACTGTACTTTGAGAAATCACATCTTATCATTGTAAGAAACATTTCAAAATAACTGCATTTTGTTAATAAACAGAGAAGACGAAGAAGCTCAGAGAAAGAAACATTTCAAAGTAACTGCACTTTGTGAATAAACAGTACACAGCACACTGAAACACTTCCAAAATGGCTGTACTATGCTAAATAATTCTTTACAGTGCAAGAAACACTCTGTAATGGTGGCCCTTTGCGAATAGACACACCTACCACAAGAACATTTTCAAAATGGCTATATGTTGACTGCAGTACACAAACTAGTTGCACTTTACACACAATAAACTCTTTGGAATAAATGCACAGTAATAAAAATACACTGTAAGCATTTTAAACACTTTGCAGTACTTCGAATAACTCTTGTTATGCCCTGAATAGCTTCAATCAATACGAAATAGTAGTTTATGCCAAATCACTGTAATCTGATAAAAAACATGCAGTTGCCTTGTTTTATTTATGCTTAATGTGCCATTTTTTGCCTTTTATTATATTTGTTTTGCCCATTTAATTTCTTTTCATGCCCATTGTACTTTTCTTATGCTCGTTTTACTCTAAACATGATTGTTCTGCTTTAAACATGCTCATTTTGCAGATCTGAGGTAACGCTAAACCCCTTATGTCCTTCTCTGATAATCATTTTATCAAATATCTTAACTTCAAACATTTTGTTTAATTAATAAACTTTTTGTGCCTTTCGTTTGCTTAATAAACATTTCTGTGCTATTTGTTTGCTTAATAATGCATTCTGTGCCCTTGTAATGCTGTGTTTAATCTTTTTTAATAAAATAATAATTTGTGTAAGTTTTCATTACCTTTAGCTTGTTTCTGACCCTTTTTTGCTCTCAGTTTTCTTAATTTTCCTTCACTGTTAACTCTGCACCTCGTAGCTCTGAAAAGCAGTCTCTGGAATGTCGGTTCTGACACCATGTCGCTCGTATGGTCAGGATAAAACAGACGAGCATTTGTGGGTTTAGTAACGTTAACGTAGATAAACTTATAAGAAAATTGACTATCTCACACACATACATGGTCACTCTCTGGCTGCACTCTCAAAATAGCATTGAAGTTAGAACGTGCTTGCTATTTATATGCATGTGCTGTCCTTGAAAATGCTTCTTAAAGGTACAAAACACACACATTCTGCAGCTGTCATAAGCAGCTTACTATCAAGTTTGTAGTTATTCCATATTGTTGTAACGATCTTTACTAGGTTATAGATCCCAAAATATAATATCAACCAACTTTCATTTTCTGCCTCTGTTGTATCTATTATGATCAGCCTCTATTTTCTGATGCCTAAAACTATAATTCACCCTGGAACTCCAAACAATCTCTCACTGCCAGGCCACACCTATATACCAAGCATTCACATTTTCTCCACTGACACTTTTTGTATATGGATCCTTGACCAGGGGCATACTTCAGGTACTCAGATTCACCCCACTGATATGTTTCCATTATGAAGCAATATTAACTAGATAACACCAGCTATTCCATAATTTGCATCCTCTACTACAACTTTTGCCTACCTAAATCCAATAATTCTAGTGCAAGGTCACTGTATTAAGGAACAGAAACCTACACTTAACCTAAAATTATGACAAAATATAGAATCCAAATATCAACCAGGGCTAATCTCAACATTTACAAAATGTACTGACCATTCTTCTACTATTGACCCTCTTACATATGACACATGACTGCTGTAACAAAACAGTGACTAAATCGAAATTCCAGATTTTTCCTAAAACTGCAAAATACTATGCAGACTCTTCTGAGCACTTCACTCCAACAAAGTATATCCCAGTCAAAGCTGATATTTTCTGCAAAGGAATACTTAACCCAGAATCATCAATAACGCCATTATTAATGCATTCTTTACAGGAATTAACCAAAATATGAGAGGGCTATATCTGTCATATCTTTGCAGTTAGTGTTAAATAAATAGGGTGAGTTGGATCATAGTATCATAGGATCATTTGGATCATAGGAAGTTACTAGGCTATTAGCCCTGAGGCCCTTATAAGCCTAGTTAAGAGTTTAGCCCATGCAAAATGTAATGGAAGCTTGGGTTCAACCAATAAGTCTGGACATTTTTTAGATCCAGTGAAACCTGATTAAAGATACATTTTTGACTTATCTCCTTCATCGGTAACATATCAGTCATACGGAAAAAACAATAGTTCAGGACTCAAAATAGTTGACAAAGTTCTCTTACTAGTAGGGAAATCTGTCGCTAACTCTTTCCTCAGATACTCAGATGATAAACATAGCCATAACTGGTTGGCAGTTAGCATATTAACAAAGTATTTTATAAACTTAAATATTGCTGTAAACTATATCCCCCAGCATGAGCTAAAATCTTCAAAGAAAGAATACAGCATGTTAGTAACACAAGCCCAAAGGGAAATCTTATTATTATTGGGGATTTCAACATTACTTTAGTGAACCATGCTAACCTCTTGTAATAAGACACCTATCACATTATTTAACAAAAAGTGTAACCACAGGAACCAAGCTAGATCCTCAGACAGGTAACTCTAACCTAGTAGATCTATTAATTGCAAAATCCCCTGTACTTGTAAGCTAGTTTCATTGATGGTTAGTTCATTCAATGAACACCTTCCTGTACTCTCAATGTTTTCCTCTAAGGCAAACAGAATAGCTCCAATAAAAGTAATTGCTATAACAGTCTCCAAAGCAAAGACCATTCAGCCCCTTATTGAATTAAAAGTGGAAACTTTAGAGGAAAGAATGGTACATATGTTTTCTTTTATAAGGGAAGAATAAAATCAGAAATTGTTGTAGAGCATTATTAGGTTGTTCTGTAAGCTATCAACAGGCTATGACCACTAAACGTTATTCAACCCTGTAATTGACAAGAGCAGAAAAACAGAATTAAAAATAGATGCTCTCACTGGATCAAAAGATGTATTTTTAATGAAATTAAATTAAGAGATGTTGTTTGGTATACTTGGAAGAGTTCAGTGAGCACAGATGCCTGCAAGAATATTATTATTCGTTAGAAAAGCGTGGTGGTGCTGTGGTAGCATTGTCGCCTTACAGTTAGACGTTGCCCGTACAATTCTCAGTTAGAGCGTTTTCTGTGTGGCGACATGCGTGAATGGGCGTTCCTTCGTTGAAGGTTGTGCGTTAGGTCCGGTAAGCCAGCATGTAAAACTCAACCTGCAATCATTAGCGGACCGGAGTTCCACTGTGGCGACTCCTAACCGGGAAAAGCCAAAAGACACAAACAAGAAAAGCTAACATTTAGAAAAAAGCAAGTACAATCTATAAAATAACAACACATTGTCAGTAACCCAGCCGATGATTCTTTGGAAGGTTATTAAAGACACTGCATATCTGGACACTACTTCAAACAAGTAACATAGCAGAGGTATAGACCAAAAGATATACAAACACTATATAGTCAATGTTATCCTAGCTACCATATTAACAAACTCTCTTCCAAACCTAAGTTACAATAATGCAACAGACTCCTGTTAGTTAGATGACATTGTTATCTTCTTCACTGGAGCATTGTTCAGTAAAGATAGCCAACTATATCCAGAAAAGCTAGCAGAAAAGAATAACTCCAAAGTCATACTCACTTCTCTCAACCATCATGCATGTGGATACATTAGCAGTATGCAAACCACATAAACAGATAACTAACATATCACAAGACACAGCAAACCTTCCCAAACCGTAACACAGCCTACTGCTATCCCTCCTCACCAAGATTACAATCACACATCTGTTAAAGACTAACAGGCTATTACCAACCTGTGTCATGTTAGAAAACTTTGACAAACTCATGGATTCTCAGATGATATAACATATCAAATATGACATGCTACCTGCTTCTTGGCAATATCACCCTAATGGCAATATATTCTGCAGCTGAAATTATTTATACATATATGGAAAGGGGATATTGTGCAGCAGGATTATTTATTAAAATTCATTGATATTAACTAAACAATTGAATCTGTACACCATTACCTATATCTTCAAAAACTCCAAAAACTGTATAGCTTCACGTTTATAAATAATGCATTAAACTGGAAAAAAATAACTTTGTTACAGAATATTTTACATCCTTGCTCATGGACAACATTTCTGTGTAGAAACTTTGCCTATAAATGTCAGTCAGGGTTTCCTGCAATTAACAATTCTCTTTCCCTTTTTAGCAATTACACCACATATGCCATTCCTTCTTCCTCTGTCAGTTCTATGAAGATGTCATTCTATTTCTGAAATCTGCATCTAACCTAAAAATTTGACATGCTCAGCTCTAGTGTGACATTAATATTCTTTGCACATAGGTCAGCTCTAACACACCTTCAATACTCATTTGCATTGCCTCAGCTTCAACAGCAGAAGAAGTTAAAATCTACTAAAGCTTTAAAATACAAAACACCATTTTGAACCTTATCATAAAAAGACCCAGTCCCAAATGCTTAGGGCTCAGGTTTGACCCGATGTGGTCTTTCTGGAGACATACCCAACTGATTGTTGGCATGGCTTCAACACAAATCAAACTATGCTATGCACTAGCCAACTGTCTAGCTCTAGAAACTAGAGTAACTACATCAAGAAACATTTTACCTCCTAAACATAAATATGCTTTACCATAATAGTCCTTTACTCATGCCAGACCACACAACTAATAGAAATTATACTCAACAAGATCTTCCAAGTTTACAACATTCACTCCGAAAAATGACCATCATTACCTAACCTTATAGAAGGTATGTGTCTTTCAATAACAGCATGTAGCACTCTGGTGTTACCTGTTCCTCTCCAATCTTGAATAAATCTCAGAGTTCCTTACCTTACAAAGTCGACAATTAGTTCTACTTTTTGTTGTTGTGTCTTTCGGCTTTTCCCGGTTAGGGGTCGCCACACCGGAACTTCGGTCCGCTAATGATTGGCAGTAGATTTTTACGTGCCGAGTTGCCGGCCCTGACGCACAACCTTCAACGAAGGTACGCCCATTCATGCATGTCCCACACAGAAGATGCTCTAGCTGAGAATCAAACAGGACAACGTCTTACTGTGAGGCGACAATGCTACCGCAGCACCACCACCACAGTATGACAATTCGTTCTACCTAATGGAGAAAAACTGGAATCAACTTCCAGATATTAGGAATGAAAGAAACTGCACTGTCTTTAGGAATAATCTAAGTATTCTTTGGGTGCTTGTCCTTGTAAATGCTGCAGAGCAAATGGATGGCTCCTATGTACTTTCTAACTCACACCTCTAATCCTCCATATTTCCATGTTTTCAATAGTGCTGTTGAGATTGTATGTATAATAGTATCTGAACTGGCAATACAAAGTCATGCTAGTTTGTTAGTAAGTGTGTGTATGTGGGCATGCGTGTGTGTGTGTGTGTGTGTGTGTGTGTGTGTGTGTGTGTGTGTGTGTGTGTGGGTGTTTTTGTGTGTGTGTGTGTGTGTGTGTGTGTGTTTGTATGTGTGTGTGTGTGTGTGTGTGTGTGTGTGTGTGTGTCTATATCTATAACATCTTTGTATCTACCTATTGATAGATCAATAGATAAATCAATACAGTTATAGATATATATACATATGACACAGAAGTATGTTGTTTATATTACGTTTATGCTAAATGTAGAATTCTAACTTTAAACACATTTATTAAGTTACCAAGATATACTTTAAAAGTAGTATCAATGTGCCCTTCTCATTAATCATATATTACTATTGCATATTATTATCAGTCTGCAGTTATAGTCATTGTGTTAGTTTGCTATTTCAGTTCTCTGCAAGATATTGCAAAGTTACAATGCATTTTGTTTATACATCCTAAATATGTGTGTATTTATTTGTAGCCTTCTGTCCCAAGCTGTGGCTAAAATGGTCTGAGAATCACCAGTCCACCTAACTTTCCAACAAATCAAATTAAATCAAATCAATCAGTCAATCAATGAGTAAATAAATAAGTTGTAAATGACATGGCCCTTAAAACATTTATTTATTTAACATTCGTTTACTGGAAAAGTCAGCCTTGGTACAATCCCATTTTCAGCTGAGGTCAGGGAGAAACATTCCAGACACGTCTTTGTAACATGGGAGGAAACCAGAGCACCTGGAGGAAACCCACACACATGTAGGGAGGACAATCAGACTCCACACAGAAGGCATCCCAGATGAGAATTGAACCAGGAAACATCTTGCTGTGAGGTGACAATGCAAACTGCTGTACCACTGCACCACCGGAGAGATCAGCATCTCTTCCAAAAACATGGAATTTACTTACCTTGAGCTGAATTCATACCATTGCCAATACATGCTAAGTGAATATGCATGTCAAGTGGCAGTGTGCAGGGTGTGTATGATTCAGTAAACACATCTACAGGGGCCAGCTGAAATAACATGATCAGGCATGTTATATGTTAATAATGGTGTAATGAACTGCTGTGTAATAATGTAGCAAAAACAAGCTGCAGTAATTCAGAAATGTTTAAATGTTGTGCGACAACAGTGCACTCGCCTTAGATTTGCACATGGCGGCTGCTCATATTCAGGCAGTGTAACGTACTAAATAATGTTACAAGCTGCTACAGCCACTGTAAACTGTATGTAAGTAGCTGTTATAGCTGCTGCTGCTGCTGCTGCAGCCGATGTTGCATGATGCCATTCCCTAGAGGCACTTTGTTTTCTGATCTTGCTTAACATTTCATGCCTTTCACGACAATGACATAGTGGATGACTACAATGTGGATAGTGATACCATGCAATAAATGGTAGATATGTGTCGGCCTCATCTGCAGACCTGTGAGAGGTGAGGAGTACATATCCCAATGGATACTAAGGTATGGGTGGCTTTACATAGATTAGCTAAAGGGATTGTTCAACATCCCACTGGGAACACAGTTGGTATATCATAGACATATTCCTAGGGAACACTTCACTAGCTCCTTGATGCCATGCTTCAGCATGTGGGGAACATAAGTCCTTCCTACATACCTCAGAGAAGAGAAAAGCATCAAGCAGGACTTCTATACTGTAGCCCACCACAGGGAGATAATGGGGGGCTGGACACCATACCCATATTAAAAGTAAGGCCCCACCTGGTGAACTGAGAAGGAGGTACATGAATCTCAAATGGTATCAATTCATTGACTGCAGGTGGTATGTAATGCACAAGGGATCAGCTATAGTTTGAGTGCAGACCACCCAGCACTTTTTCTGATTCCCATACATAGCACACATTTAACCTCTACCAATGGTTTGTGAGGGGTAACTTTCCACAACGCTATCTTGTGGGTGAATTAGAATTGTTTCTTATGACTACTGAGTCGCTATTAATAGAATTTTTTGAAAATGAGCCTTGTTATAGATATTATAATTTATCAGCAAGACAAAGAGAACTTTATTTACAATATGATTAAAAATGACAGTCCCCAGGATTAAGTAAACTCTGTCTAGGAATAGTGTTATTCCTACATGGAGTGAATGGTGTCCATGCTCGCATACCCTCTCGGCAGCATGCTTCACATATTAATGAAAGCACGCTACTGAAAGGGAGCCACAGACATGAATACTGAGTGAGTGCTAGGGGGTGTGTTACAGTGCCCACAGATCTGTAACATGTCCCCTGCAGACAGTGAAATACTTAATGGTAAGTGAAATCAATGCAGGTGGTGTGTGACAGTTACTGTGACATACCCCTTGCAGTGTGAAAGTGCTGCACGGCACTTTAGAAATAAAATTCATACCTTTCAACTATACAGATTTTTGCAGAATGTCCAGATGTTTGGTTCATAGATTTGGTCTGTCCCCCATAAAATTACTGGTTTTCTGGCAAATCACTGAGAACTGAAGTCCCTAAATAATAAAATCATTTGAGTTACAGACATTGTATCATACAGAAAATGCATGCTAATACAAAACCAGACGTTCTAAGGAACAGTTTCTAAATATTGCCCTTACAAACTTAGAAAGTTGATAGAATGAGAGGTCTTGCATTAGCATGTATTTTCTGAAGAGTATGATGTGTGAAACTCAAATGTCACTCAATATTTTCTAACTGCAGTCTTTAAAGATTTGTGGGCGGCCACGGTTGAGCAGCGATTAGAGTTGCCACTTCACAGCAATAGGTTCTCTGGTTCGATTCTTTGCTGGGGTGCCTTCTTTGTGGAGTCTGCATGTCCACCCTGTGGTCATGTGGGTTTCCTCCAGATGCTCCAGTTTCCTCCCACATCCCAAAGACATGCAGTAGGTACATTGGACACTCTAAATTGGCCCTAGGTGTGAGTGTGTGTGAGTGTGTGCTTTCTGTGGAAGGTTGGGCACCGGGCTGGCAACTTGACATTGTAAAACTCCACTGTCAATCATGAGCAGACAGATGATCCACTGTGGTGACCCCTAACCGGGAAAAGCTGAAAGAAGAAGTCTGTAAAGATTTGTCACTGATTTGCCAGAGAAACACAATACTATGACAAATGGACCAAGAATATGAGGCATAAATCTGGACATCATGTGAAAATCTGTACAGTTGAGAGGCTTAGGAATGTGAACTCATGTCATGTAGGTGGTGTGTCACAGTATCTGTAACACACATCCCTGCATTGTAAAAGTGCTTTACAGCACTGAAACAAGAAAGAAGTGTCCCTGGAAACTTATCTATTAATGTGAAGGTTAACAGTTTATATTTAAATAAATGTTTAATTTTTTTTCTTACTTATCCTTAAAGTTTAAGCATAGCTGAGTGGGTTTACATGGGCTGTGCCTTGCTCAGAAGTGCACTAAGCTAACGGACTTGTCCAAATTTCAGCTCTAGAAGAAGCTATATACAAATGTATAGCTGAAATTTGGGCAGCTCCATTGGCCAATGTATAGCTGAAATTTGGGCAGCTCCATTAACTTAGTGGTTAGAGTCATGGCTTGGTATGCAGTAGGTGCATGGTTTAAATACCAAGACAGATAATTTAGTTTTCACATGGGAAAACAGTTTTATAATATTTTTTATTTCATTTAATTATGTAGTAATTAATATCGGTTAACCAAGGTAGTGTAGCTAGTCCAAATTCCCAGAGTCAGTGAAGATATAAGGTGAAAACCCCCATTTAAACACAAGTGTCCCATACACTACAGTCACACATCAAGGTAATGTAATGAAAGCACTTAGGGGAAGATCATGAAAATTATACAATGACTGGTCATTGATATTCCAAAACGAGCATGGTGATTCTTCAGCCCAATCAGCGTGCCCATTGTAAATCCTAGCATATACCAATGGAAAAGGTCTTGTTGCCCAGACTCTGTTCCATTGTTATATAATGTAGTTTTATTTATTTATTTTTTTTAACAAAACAAAAAAAAAATGTAATCCAAACTCTGGACATAGCAGAGAGACAGGACAGAGAAAATTCTAGGAAAATCAGTTACGTTATTCAAAGCTAAAGACAAGTACTCATTTTTTCTTGTATTTCCTCCATTCTTTCTCTCTCCTACCCCCAAACTGTCCGGCATTTTTTTTGTATATGGAAAAAAATAGAAAACCAAAATGGAGCAATGAAAACCTTCTTTTCTGCATTTCTTCCTTTGCAAAGCACTGATGTACTGGGTAAGCATGGGAATACAAGTCCCATATGCATGTGCAGTACATCAGAAAAAGCCCCAGAATACTGGAAAAATGTGGAAAGACAGTATTGTGCGGGTATACAAAGACATTTATTTAAGAAAAGTAAATACTTTCTCTCAAATAATGTCATTATATAATAGCAATAACCAACCCTGTTGTTGTGGTATATTAAGATTTACCCATGGTTGCCTTTAGTTAATCACTCGGGCTTCACCTTCATGATTAAACCACAACAACCACGGGTAAATCTTAATATACCACACTGACATTGTTGGTTATTGCTTAAGTAAAGTATATACACTTAATAATAATGTAACAATAATGAGTAATTAATATTTAATTCTGACTTTTTTTAATGAAAATGTTTGTTTGCCCTTAGTTTAGTTTTGAAAACACTGCTAAGGCAAGCTAAGCAATGCTTAAACAGCACCTGTCTGAGTAATACTTAGCAGTCCTAAGCTCTGCTTAGCTGGATTGAGCATTGCTAAGAAGTCCCATTCTAAGTAGTATTCAGCTCAGCTAAGCAGATTTGCACACTGCTAAGCACTTCTTTCTCAGCTAATGCCACCTTAAGCACTGCCCAACTCAGCTTAATGGGTTTGCTCACCGCTCAGTTTTGCCCAGCATTTTTGAAAATGGTCCAATGATGGAAAAGGGCAGGAATATGGCTTTATTTAAACCACACAGGTGGGAATACTGGCAGGAAAGTGATGAGGTTAAAACTACAAACATAACTAGTGCAACAAAACCCAAATTAAAGGTCATGCTGCTAAATGCTAGGAGTCTAAATGTGAAATTGCACTCATTGCAAACAGTCTTAACTATGGAAAATGCTGACATCTGCACAGCTACAGAAACCTGGTTCAAAGCTGGGGAGAGCACCCCAGCCATACCTGGTTACTTATCCTATCATACATTCAGACCCCATACTGTGGTTAGTAAAGGCAAAGGAGGTGGAGTTTCAATATATATTAAAGGCATTCACACCTCCAGGCTGGTCAAATAGTATGACACACAGAAGACACTGCCAGTGCAGTTAATTGTTGACAAAACACATATTCAATTCATAGCTAGCTACAGACCCCCAACCATGACTCAGGACACCCACTTCGCCTTTCTGGACTTACCTAAATCCATCAAGATTCAACCCTCACCCCTGATCCTGGGTGACCTTAACTACCCAACTACAGAGTGCAGGACCTATTCTAGCCCAACCATGAATGACCAGAGATTGCATGACTTCATCAAATGCAATGCATTGGATCAGCTGGTCAACACCCCTACGAGAGGTGACATTATCTTGTACCTGGTCCTAACCAACATGAGTAGCAACTGTAGCACTCCTACAGTGTCATTCTCCTTGGTAAGATCCCACCATAAAGCAATCACATTTGAAGCCACCATCTCCCCTGTCCCCTCCCCCTTGTCAGGGTCATAAGAAAAAACATGTCCGAAGCTGACTACATTCTCCTCAGAGCAGGTATAAGGAGCTGCACAGCTACCATCCCTTCAGTTAGAACTAGCACTAATGTCCAAGTGTACACCAGGAATATATATGAGCACCTAAATAGCTGTATGGACTCAGCAATACCTGACAGGACCAAATCATCTTCCACAAAGGAGAGTAAATCTGTCTGGTGGACAGCAGCAATAAATAAAGTCTATCATAGAAGGAGGTAGTTGCTGTCCAGGGCCAAGAAGGAGCAGGAGCCACGTTTGAAGCAATCTCCCCTTTGTTTGAACAAGCAAATATGGTCATTGGTGAAATCCTGTAAGGCTAACTTTAAGTCCAAATTGGCCACATCCACAAAGGACAATCACAAGGCTTTCTTTACATATGTCTGAAATTTCAAAGGCAACATCCAAAGCTGCTCTAAACTGGTGGTCAATATCACCACAGACATAAATGTCATAGATATAGCCAACCTGCTGGCAGACAAGTTCAGTGAAAATGTCACCCCCCCGTCCCCCCATCAGTACACCAGGACATCCCCAGCACCTACTCCGTCCCCTCATCACCATGAAGCAGGTCCTTAATGACCTCTCAAAGGAAAAAAATAAAGTCTCCATGGGACCCGATAACATGCCTGCCTACATGAACTCAGTCATGAGCTCTTAGCTCCATTAGACACCCTATTCAACCACAGCCTGAGCACTGGCTTCATCCCAGCTGCATGGAGGACAGCCACTGTCATTCCCCTACACAAAGGTGGAGCATCCACTGACCCAGGCAATTATAGGCTCATCAGCCTAACTACCCTGATCTGCAAGGCCATCGAATGCATTATCATTGACCTTATAAACAAGGACATTGGCAACTTCCAAACACTGCACCCCACACAGTCTGGTTTTGTCAAAGGGAGATAATGGCTGTTAAACATGGTTGACTTCTTCAAAACAGTCACCAAAGCCACAGACAAGGGGGAGATGGTGCAAAGTGCCTACCTTGATCTAGCCAAAGCCTTTGACACTATTCTACACTCAGGCATAATACATAAACCCTCCCAGTGAGGTATCAGTCCATATGTTACAAGATGGGTTCACTGATAGAACCCACTCAGTCAAAGTGGGGTAAGCCACAAGCAGTGTACCCCAAAGATCAGTCTTGGGGCATCTACTGTTTGGCATATACTTGTCTGAGATGCAGGCCACAACCAGTGGTCTGTGGCTGACCCAGTGTGCAGATGACCATAAGCTGGGTGCTGTCTTAAATTCCCCTAGTGATGTGAACATCCTCCAAGAGGGCCTTACCCAAAATCATGACTGGTGCCAGAAGCATGGCCTCAAAATGAATGCCAATAAATGCATCATTATCCCTTTTGGAGAAATTGTCATCCCCAATACTTACAACATTAATAACAGGTACTAAGCATGCAATCAGTTGTGAGGGACATGGGCACCTAGGTTGATAACAACCTGACTTTTGACCACCACATTGTCTCCGTTGTACAGAAGGCTTTCTACATGGCTCACCTCATAAATCAGGGTATGTCGTCCAGGAAAAAGGAGGTCATAACAATCCCTGTACTCTTCCCGTATCAGACCCATTATTGAGCACAATGCCCCTTCGGCATGTACCTTGCCATGTGCATGCAGCCATTGGAGAGA
Source organism: Protopterus annectens (assembly GCF_019279795.1). Taxonomy (NCBI): domain Eukaryota; kingdom Metazoa; phylum Chordata; order Ceratodontiformes; family Protopteridae; genus Protopterus; species Protopterus annectens. The sequence continues at coordinate 1,780,339,316 of NC_056732.1, forward strand.
CCACAGAAGTTCCTGACCATGAAATCCAAAGTCTCAAACACCTATCCTATACAGATAGGCTAAAAGCCCTGTCCCTCTACTAGGTCTCATGCAGACTGCTCAGAGGTGACCTGTGTCTAGCATACAAGGTCATGTCTGACCCAGCCTTGATGGAGTTGCTGCATATCTGTAAGACCAACTAAACTCGCTCAACCTGCACACAAGGCATTAACCTGGTCTGTGACATGGATAGAAGTTGTTTGCAGGATAGATTTGTGTCCCAAAGATGCAGCCAACTGTGGAATAGAGTCCCTCTCCATGTCATGCAGAGTATCTCTCTAGGCCTATTTAATGGATGGAAAATGGATGACTGGAAGGGAAACAAAACATGCACGCCTGGGATCACACCTGTGTCCCTGCTGGACACAGGAAACAGGTACTGACTTTGAAGGAACATGGGCAAAAGTCTTGGCTAGGCCTATAAGGGCCTCCAGACCAATTTCCTAGTATCGTCCTATGAACCTATGAACATATTACCGTAGATATTTTCTGTAATTATTTCTGACTGTCCTGCAATGTTGTCTAAAATTATTCCCTGTGAGTCTGAACTCTATAGTTACTGCATTTATTATTGTCTTGTACCTTTATTAGTTATTATATAGGTAAACATTGTAATTGTTTCTGGTCTGTATAGAACTTAGGAATCTCTTAGCGTACTTGCATGTGTATTCGGTGACACTATATAGCCCACTCCAATAAGCTTGGTCTTGGTCACAGTTACCATTTAGCTAATAGGCACATCACACAGTAGGATTTGTCACCCTTTAGTAAGGGCCTTACAGTAGCTGATAAAGATCTGGATTGTGGCAGTCAGAATTACCTTTAAGTGTGGGCAAAAGGGGCCATAGCTGGTAAACCTATGCTAACCTTTCCCAGGAGTGTGTGTGTGTGTGTGTGTGTGTGTGTGTGTGTGTGTGTGTGTGTGTGTGTGTGTGTGTGTGTGTGTGTGTGAGATTCATAAATCAAATCTCAAAGTGTGTATGTCAGCTACATGGGCAGGGACACAAAGCATGGATCGAACAGAGAGGCAAATGAATGTTTTGGCTCGGGCACTCTGCTGAGATGTTAACCATATAGCTGTGCCAGTGTTGAGTCTTATTGGGGATCTGGAGAGAGATGGAGAAACCAGCCCCAGACTGACTGTGATCTCTGTGTGCTCTGAAAGATAATTGTTCTTTACTGTGTGTGTATTCTTCATCCACCCATTGTGTACTCCCCTAATTGGTGGTAGTAATAAGGATTGAGGCTCCTTAATTACTGGGTCAGTGCAGGGGTGTCACTCTGACAGTACATACTGGCGGATGCAGCTGGCATATCACATCATGTAGCATCCTGGAGCCCATGCCAGTCTGCCAATGTCATACAGGATTATTTCACAGATTGTCCAGGTCTTCCTGACCATTCCTGACATATCCTCACTAGGTCAGTGTGTAACCTCCACCTGTATCTGAATGCCTGACATTTATGGCTAGCATACCTGGTGAGCCCCTGCATCAGAACAGCAGGTCATAGGTACTAGTAGTGGGGGGATGCTGGCTCTGGATCAGCTGCAGTGCATACATACTGAGCATGAAATGTAAGGGAAGGATACAGTACCAGATATTCATGTGCCATTATTGTGTCCCCAGGGGTCTGGCATGTCACAGATACATTCCCCAAACTCTGTGGACAACCATCATGTATTGTCCACCTGGTGTGTGGGAATACACATTGGTTGGGCAGGGGGGATGCAAACATCTGGGTACTGCAGATGTCAGACACCAATGAGGAGGTCACCCTTTACCACATATGCACCGCTCTCTGTTATTGTGTACCTAAGATGTTCCTGGAATGTCCACATGCACCTGTAGTAGCACTCACCTATTTGTCAGATGTAGGCTGAATGACATGTTACAATAATGTTGCCCATAGGGGACTTCCAGCAGTTGATGGAAGTGGTGTCTGTGGACACAAAACAATATAGTCTGTCAAAACAGTCAGGCCATGTCTGGTAGTCCTGGTACCATTTCGGGTTACTATGCTGTGGGTCATGAGCATACATATGCCTAATCCACATGTTAGCACATGCTTATGCAAGGCAGCAGCTGATGTTTCCATCCAACAGGGACATAGGTGGTATCCCAAGGGTGTATGTGCTGTTAACCATCCAGTTGACTAAGTTATGCCTGCAAATGTTTAGGTAGCTACCTTTCCTGATGTGGACAGGGTGCCCATTCCACTACAGGTTGCTTGTGAGCGACACTCATGTGACCTGTCCACAAGGCAGTCCAGGCCACTCACCGGGTTGAGAGTGGGTGTGTTACCACAGTGGAGCATGACTTGCAGTTGTGCAGTAGTGACAGCAATGTGGGGTCTGTGATTGTCATGGATGCCACAGTGACATAATTCCTGAGGAGTTATTATGACACAGAGTAGAGTGTTGGCATTATAGCCTAATACCAAACAAGGCCATTCAGCATCTACATTGGAAAGCATGTTTATATTAATAAAACAGAATAAAATGCCCAATAAACACCAGGTACCTTCGCAAATAAGAAGTAAAAGTCTGTAAACCACAAAAAAGCTGTTAAGGTAAGGCTCCAGATTTCAGTTGTAGAAAATACATCAATGGTTCTTTCCAGCAGTACTGACTTTATTAAAACACAAGAGCTTTCACATTCAGCTTCATCAGGTGTATGCAACAACGTAAAAACACACCTTTTTATTTCATATGCGTAAATCACATGTCACTAATCAATCAAGTCTTAAAAAGACATACACAACTTATGCAATGATGGCAATATTAAAAAGAATATAACAACAACTTAACCTACCTATTTAAAACTATCTCGCTTAATAAACATACACAAGTTACATAATGATAGTAACATTAAATAAGAATATAAAATCAACTTGACCTACCTACGTAAAGCTCTCTTGCTTATTAGGGGTCTGATAGGCACACAGTCATTAAGACCATGTCCATTGTTTGCTCTAAGCCTCACAATTCAGTTAGCTTCCATTTCTTCTGTCCTGGATTCAGCAGTCTGTCTGGCTAACTGCTACAGACCTAACATACCTCCCAAACACCTAGAGCAGGGATCCACAACACAACCATACATAAAGTATTGGTGGGGGAATTCTCAGGTGACAGGGACAAGTGTTGCAGTCACCCCTACATACCTACACAGCTGAAACACCAGCATCAACTGCAGCAGTATGCTCATGCAGATAGAAAGGATGTATGATACACACATCTGCCTGTCAGCTCTCTGACCCCAACACACATAGTTAAATAATACACTGCTACAGAATCTAAAGGTCTGTTAACAATGGGCACACATAGCATGAAGTACTGTGGAAATAACACATCAATCCATACATTGGACAGTATCTCTACATATCATTTATGAAGCTGTAGCTCAAACACCTCAATAATATCCTACTCACAGGCCAGGAAAAGGGGGAGGCCTACCCAAATCCCTTAATTATAGCACTGTGTTGTCATGCCATTGGCTACTGAGAATGCAAACCAGCTATTAAGGATGCTAGTAGCAAGTGGGAGTCACTAATTACTGCACAGACAAACACCTTTTCCTGAGCATTACCTACAAAAGGCAAGCAGCTGCCTATGGTAAACATCTCTGACACCTTCTTCTTGAAGACAGGCTGCCAGATTCTATTAGAGCACCACTTGACTTCTTCCACAAAGGAGTACACCAGTATACCAGGTACATCACACAATTACACATGGAATTGAATGCAGATGGAGGGATACAGTCATGGGATATAGGAATCTCAAAAGTAGATTTCAACAACATTTAATGTAATGACATGTTGCTGTTATTCTTCTGTCCAGCACTTATGGCCATCATGTACGGCTCTTTCAACATTGACATATATCACACCTCTGGCCCCCGAGTCACCACAGTAATGGTCAGCTCACATATCACTGATACTGGAATGTCTGTTGTACAATAGTGATAGTAAGTAGTGGTTGATACAGCTGGCATATCACATCATGTACTGTAAGTGAGGCCCTCTCAGTGTCTGAATGTCATACAGGGTTAGTTCAAGGACTGTCCTGATGTCCATGAATATTCTTGATGTACTCTTCCTAGGTCCCTGTGTACTCCACAGCTGTATTGCATTGCCTGACACCTATGGCTAGCAAACCTGGTGACTCCCTGCTGCAGGACAGCAGGTCATAGGTAGTAGTATTGGGGAGACACTGGCTCAGCCTCAGCAGCAGTGGGCACATAGGGGCCATACAATGTAAGGGAATGAAGTAGCAGATATTAATGTACCATTGATATGTTCCAGGGGTGTGGCATGTCACACACACATTCCCCGAACACTGGGGAAAACCATCATGTATTGTTCAACTGCTGAGTAGAGGCCCACATTTGTCTGGCAGGGGGTCTAGATCTATCAGGCATATGTTCACATTCCACAGACATATGGTTACAGCATATGTTGATTGGTCCTACCAGGAGGACACCCCACACCAGATATGCAGTGCCTTCTGTTATTGTGTAGCACAGATGTTGCCGGTATGTTATTGTGCACCTGTAGTAGCACTCATCTATTTGTTGGAAGTAGTCCAGATGACATGGTACTGTAATGTTGCCCATAGGGAACAAACAACAGTCAATGGCAGTGATGGGTGTGGACACATACCAACACATTCTGTCACAACACCAGGCCATAACTGGTATGCATGGTACCATATCAGGTCACATGGCATGTGGGCCCTGACTACCCATATGCCTAGGCTGGCTGTTATCCCATGTGTATGCATGTCAGTGCCTGCTACCCCAGTCTAACAGGGACACAGATGCTATCCCAAGGGTGTGTATTGAGTTAACTATCCATTGATGCAGGTTCTGCCTGCAATGGTGTTACCAGCTAACCTGCCTCATATGGACAGGGTAACCATTCCACAGCAGGGTGACTGTGTGGTACACACATCTGAGTGGCCAACAAGCACAGTTGCTGTCCCACACTGGGTTGATGGAATGTGTGTGTGTGTTAACGCACTGGGGCATGAGTTGCACCTGTGCAGTATTCCCATCATTGTGGTTTCTATGATTGCCTTGCATGCCACACTGAGCTCACCCCTGTAGATTATGTATGACATTGTGTAGACTGTTGGCCTTATAGGCTATCATTTTATGGTAGATGTTTGAGGCCCTGGTATTGTCTTGTGGGGAAACTCATTGATGTCCCCAGTTGTTGCATATGCTGTGTGATGTGATTGATGAACAGGGAATCATAAACAAAATATGACCTTATTGGGGGGAATACAGGGATGTTTAGACCTCATGTCCCCTGATGGCATGCCCATATGTATGTCTTGGGCCATGTAGCAGCATTTCCTTACAACATGCAACCTTGTAGTGATAGGTCTTGGTGCAAAACACCTGTGTCCACAAATCCCTCATGACCAAATGCATGCCTAGGATGTATTTAGTACTGTGATAATATGAGTGGACGTCACTCTCCTCAAAGGGGTTGACAATGGATGCTGTGGTATGCGGCCTGAGTCCATGTGTCTGTTAACATTCATCTATCTGTGTGAGACCCTCCTAGGCAGATGTCCACATCATTAGGGAATCAGTTGACGGCACACAGCATGCAGTCATACGCAGGCATGGTCGGACACGGGGTAATGGGTGATCCCTGCACCTCAGGGGTGTACTTCACACATAACAGAGGGCAGTAAACAGAACAACAGGTTACTCCACTAGATATGGGTAAACCACTTGGGGAGGATTCTCCAATGTGGCATGGGAGGTTGTGTCTGTGCACCACTGTCATACCCCTATGGTAACATATGGTGTGATTTATACATGGAAGTGTTATATCAATAATGGGTAGGTGGGTTATTTTGCCACAGGGTTTGTCCAGGTCAAGGTAGGCAGTATGTAGTGTCACTCCACCATCCATGCATATGGTGACTGTGTCATACAGGTCAACCAAGTGTAACAGACATGACCCCTTCCTGGACAATGCCTAACTGTCCATGATGGAGTGTGTGCTGATCACCAATGTCATGGTTAATGAGTTGCAATATAAACTGTGCCATGGCCTTGCAGAACAACATAGTTAGGCTGCTTGGTGTATCATGTGACTGAGTGGTGTACACCACACCATACTCTGGAGGGGTGACAGTACTCGTCCATCAAATGACTGGGACAATGGCAGTGGACAACCCTCATTTGAATACAGTACCCTATGGTGTCACAAGTGATGGTTTGGGCAATGTAGGATGCACCCTATGATGTGGTTGTTTCCCATGGCAGATGTATATTATGATGTTCAGCTAACAGTGGTGAATCATTCCCCACATTTAGGAGATGGGTGAGTTTGTGTGGACATCTTGATGTGCTGATGGTGAAGAGAGAGGGTGGTGCCTACACCGACTGTGTCAGCCATCCAATATGCCATACCAACAGCACTGGTATAGCTGGTGTCCATGACCACCACATGTGAGCAGATGCAGGTGCACTCTGTGTTGTTGCAGACATATGTGCAGTAGGGGACAGGACTGTCTGTAGTGGATGTAAACAAAGTAAGCTCATTGTTTGTGGTTCAGGTGTGCAGGACTGATCTCATTCTTATGTACACACTATGGAGACATTGCTCCAGAATGGCAACTACCCCTACTTTGTGTCAGACAGTGGTATGTCATCCCTGTTATGGACAGTATGCATTGCAGATGTCCACCAGACAGGTGTACATATCCTAACAGATGAAGGTGTATGCCTGTAGTGTATAGTATACTACATGCATCTATAGAAATGCACATATAGCACTTGTGTTTATGTGTGTCTTTTGCTGCCAGTCTTTCCTGAGGTGTTGGGGGCTATGTGACTGTGTATACCCCCAGGAGGATGTACTACATGTTGGAGGTGTATGTATGGCTGACTGTAGCTAGATGGGTATTGTGGGAGATGGTGAGTGCAAAGGTGACCGCTTGATGTTACTGTTGTCATAGATGATGACACTGTAGGTATGTTGCAGTGGTAACCTCTTTTTTGTATTGTAAACTGCACTACACCTTCAATTGATGTGAGGGTAGCCCCTGGCTGCACTGAGGTGATTGTAATTGGACTGTTGACATCAATCCAAGCAGCTGTGAGCTGTCATGGGTACACCTTACAATGCAAGTTACAGTAACTGAATTGACCCAAGTTCAGGGTACAGACACAACTCCTAATACAGTTGATGATGATGTCCATATAGGCAGAATGGGATTACTGGTTACATGTGGTGTCTGGCAGCTAGCTGTCATCTGCATAGGTGTGTGCTCTCACTTGTGAACTATGCATGCAGTGTCCCCAGTGCATCTTACTGGCTGTACAGTGTGGAGGTGTTTATGTGTCTCATATTTACTGAAACATCATGTCCCATGCCATTACCAGCTTCTCCTTTATGTTCTGAATGTATGTTAGGATGCTTGACCAGGTAAGGCTGTGGTGCTCTCTGCAGCTGTGAACCATGGTGTGTGTAACTGCACAGATATCTGCAGTTCCCAGGGTTAGGAATGCCTGCAGTGAGGCCTGAGTCATGTATACACCTTTACCATCTAACAGCATGGCCTTCAATGTGTGCCATACTGACAGTTGTATGCTGATATCGAATACCTCACAACAATTACTAATGGGATAACTATGGGGCTGCTGGCAACTAGTGCCAGACGTATGAATACCTGTGAAGACAGATAGAGGCCATAACTTGCAGAGCATCATGGTCTGTTTATCATATCATCCCACAATCACAGGTACTGGTACACTGGGACTATCACAAGATGAAAGGGACACATATTAAGGCCAACCATTTCATGACTGTATTGTGCCATATGTCTGGGTGACAGTAGAATGCTGTTTAATGCTAGGGACATACCTGCCTGGCACACATAATCAGTGTGCTCACTCCTGTCTCACTGCATATAGTCCAGGACTGTACATGTCATGCCAGGAACACCTATAGGGACTGTGACAGACTGATGACAGTACCTGTTGGTGAGAGACAGTGGTGCTTATGCAATATGATGGAGTGTGTCACCTGCCTCAACTATGAGGCTGGTGAGGATGGTTTGCATGGTACTGTGATTGACATGAAACATGTGTGCTTTCCTGATAAAGGGCAGCCTGTGGTAGACAAACATGTTTCTTCGGCAGATAATGTTACTGTCTCATATGTGATTATGGCCTGTTGTGCTGGTAATGCTTACCGAGTTAGGCTCACATATATGGGGCAGATGTTGAAGGCCTGAGCACAACATTGCCATCTAGGCAAGCCACAACTCACCTTTGGTAAACCTGTCAGATACAGAGTGGGGCTGTACTGAATCTGAGATGTCTGCATGCAACAGGTGTTGAAGGCCATAGATAACATTTGTGGGTGTTGCCTTTCCACTACTGATGCTGTCTGCATAGGTACATTTCAGAACGGCCATGCTGATAATGTATTGCGGTAATACCGAGGACTTAACAGAGGTAACTGGATGCAGTCCCTTTACCAATGTGGTAAAGCATGTACAAGCCTTTTCTGACTGCTGCTACTACTTTTTGCTGAATGTGACAGTGTTATCCTCCTGAGTACCCAGGTAAACACTGTCTGTGTATTAATGGCATAGCCATTGATGTGAGACAGTGTGACCATGTCCATGACATATGGTATGATGGTACTGGTGTCTGCATTCAGCTTGAGTCCAGGGCATTGGCATCATTCCATATCCACTTATGACCCCATAGGAGAGTGTTAAAGGCAGTTTGTGTGTCTATGACTGACAGCACACTATGTACAGTGGACACAGCCTTGGATAGTACCTACATATGTGAGTAGTGGCAATTAGGATTCATGCCTACATACGCGTGGGTCATATGGTGCAGCAGCTAATCAAAGGACCTCCTCAGGTCTACATATTGCACACACATATGCAACACATATTGGGTTCACCATCTTATAAAATGTGGACTGTGTTACATGTCTTGCAGTACCGTGACAGTTGCCAATTCATATCATACCCATGGGAAGTGCAACTGACAGGACTTCCATGGGTTTGCTAATATGACAGCTTTTTGAAGTCACATTACCTTTGCTTATGACATTTGTTTATTTTATTTATTTCTAGTTTATTTTATTTATTTAATACTTAATATTTAATATTATATTTGTCATACCATTCAGGTGCTTCTGATGTGAAATAACAGCTTTATACAACTAGTAGACAATGTTAAGGGTATGTTTGTTGCCCTACATAATGGGGACCTCTGTCCTGCTTGAGTCATTGTAACAGGTGACACCTGGCCAAACATGGACTGCATCCTGCAGGGTGGGACACATGGTGGCCATACCTCTCTCCTCTACATAAGTTTGCAAAATGTCCTAATGTTTGCCACATATGTTTGTTCCATTCCCCATGACATTGTGGTTTTGTGGCACATAGGTGGCAAAACATGACAGAGTAATGTTAAAAAATGATGATGTATATTGTCAGGTCAGAACACCTAACCTTCAGGGAATGCATGTCAATGCACAACCTGCTATGATGTCTACTTTTTATGTGTGTCACAGCAATATGTAAAGACTGAGACTAATGTTTGGCCTTTCTCCAACTCTTCTGTATGGATTTATCCAGGTGTCCATCTATGATGGTTTGAGAGGTATGCTGGTGGCCATAACACAGTCACACCACTGAAAGGGGATATACATACATACACACACACCGACCATTTACTACCATTGTTGGAAGTACAACCTCTACCTGGATAGTTTTACCTATGTTGTTGCTATATACATGATGCAAGCGCCACAGAGCTTATATTGTGCAGGTGTATCTGCCACTACTATTCAAGTAGTTGACATATGCAGGTGGTGTGAGGATTGCCAATGGAGGTGGTATTGATTTATAAAATGTGTAACTTTGCTTCTAAGTTGGATGACATCTGTAAGTCTTGAATAGGTTGCAATGACAGCTAACAGGGTAGAACAGGCACACTAAATGGTATAACCATCTCACAAACACACACACACACACACACACACACACACACACACACACACACACAAACACAGGCATGACAGCCATGCTGCTACAGGGGATATGTATACACAAACACATACACTCAAACAGTTGGCAGTACTCAGATTATAATCCCTACCTATCTAGTTGTCTGTGGTATAGTGCTACATACCTATCGCTTGTGCCATGGTGATTGTCTACTGGAGACATACCTCAGAACATCATACACCAACTAACCTTGACAAAGCCTTCATTAATGGTGGGATACACTCACAAAATATAGGGATACTTCTCATATATTTCTCTTACATACCTAGACAACTGATAGGGTAACAGGTTTTGCATCAGCATGACTTTCAGTAGGGTATGACATATGAAATGCATATGTCTGTCAATATTTCTGACATGAACCCTCAATTATTTGACAATGATTTTACAGAAAACCCCTTTTGTATGAGACATGGACCACATATATGTGGCAAACATCTGGCCATTCTACAATAAGCTGTGCAGTGGAGTGGTACGGCCTACAGAGTTTAAAATGGTGCATCTAAGTTGGATGACATCAGCAGCCCTTGTAAAGTAGGGCAATGGGAGGATTAATGGGTGGAACAGGCCTCACAATGGCACAACCTACAAATACACATGCATACACACAGTTGCTAGTACCGAGATTAGAACCCCTACCTATCTAGTTGTATGTACTATATTGCTACACACTTATCGCAAACACCACAAAGCTTAAATGGCTAATGTGTGTCCAACAGTGCTTCTAAGATGAATGACATCAACAACCCTTGTAATGTAGGGCAATGGGGGTTTACTAGGTGGAACAGGTCTCAAAATGGTATAACCTACATTTTACACAGAGCTAATCATTGGAAGGTCACTGAGCAAAACTCTGATCTGTGATATATAAGCATTGTGTTTTTTTATTATTTTACTAGTTATTTATAGCACTTTTATTGTCTGTTACATACTTTTTACTGTATTTTATAGCTATAAACTAATCTGTACAGTTCTATTAAAATTGTCTGCCTCACAGGACCTGATAAATAAGTTGTTTACTGTCACACAGTTTGTAAATCTTTTCTAGCTAGTTTCACTGTGCTTGAGTTATTAATTAGAATTTTTTTCCATTTGTTAAACATCTGTTTGCGATTGTTTGTTCTGATTTCCTGCCAAGGAATGTATCATATCACTGACTGTATGCAGAGGCACATATATACTGCATGTAGAGGCACATATATAGACTGTATGTCTGAGCATATGTTCCAGGCCATCTCAGTTTAGCAAAAGCCATTTTGCATTTTGAGTGAGAGTAAAGTGTTTATGGTCATTGGCTGATTTGGGTTACCTGGACTATGGCTTGGAGTATGCACCTCATTGTTCTTTCAAGCTTTTTTTAAAGTTGTTTCAGGTTTCAACTTTCTGTTACTTAAGAAGTTACCTTGTCAGTGTTTCTGCCATTTCACACAGAGCTAATCAGAGGAAGGGCACTGAGCAAAACTCTGATCTGTGATATATAAGTATCTGTTTTTTATAGCACTTTTATTGTCTGCTGCATACTTTCTGTGTTTTATGGCTATAAACTAATCTGCACAGTTGTACTAAAATGCTCTGCCTCACAGGGCCTGAAAAATAAGGCTTTTACTGTCACACTGTATGTAAATCTTTTCTAGCTAGTTTCACCATGCATGAGGTATTAAATGGAAATTGTCTCAGTTTGTTAAACATCTGTTTGTGTTTGTTTGTTCTGATTGCTTGCCAAGGAGTGTATTTTATAACTGATTTACTTGGTGGCTTTTCAGTTGCCTGCCTCTACTGTAAATTTGATCTGGGACATTCCTCCCAGTCTAATGACATTAGCTCATTCTGCATAATACAGACAGAATATTTGAGAAGGCCAACCCACTTAGTTTCTTAACCTTGAATTATCTTCTGCTCATCCTTTCTCCCTTTCCACTTTACTGAGAACAAATTCTAAGCTTGTTTCCTGCCTTTCCTGTAAATAGTCTAGTCCAGATACAGATTTGCTATATCCAGGACTGTATGTAAGCTTCTGAGCCCACCAAGCCTTTCAGTGTTGGAGGGAAGCCTTCTAGCTTATCAGTGGGAGTGGTAAGCCCTAGGTAGCCTATCTACCACAAGAAGAGTGATTTCTGGTTCGGAAACTGTAGTTTGTTGGTTGTCTGTTCAGGTTTTCCATCTCTTTCAACTTTCTGGTTTAAAAGCCCATGTGTGCACTTGTTTCCCACCTTCCCTGTAACTAGTCTAGTCCAGATACTGATTTGCTGTATCCAGGACTGTTTGTAAGCTTTCGAGTGGTGCTAAAGTCTGCTCTTCAATTTTTCCCTTAGATCTATGAGTTATCTCCTCTCCTGCACTTTTACTAGTGTATTAGTCTAGCACTTTACCAGACTTCTTGTAGCAATTATTGTAGCACAGAAAAGTGCTACCAGCACTAAATGTTCTACAAGGAAACAGCTCCAGTACCTATTATTAATGCCCACCCCTCCAGACATATGTACAGGTCAGTTCCCTGTGCATTCTCCTATTAACCTGGTGAACTTGGGCATCCTGAGGCAATGTAACAACTGCCTTATGAACAATGACAACCCTCTTCTCTTACCTCCCACCACTCAGACTTGTGAGAGATGCATTTATATATCCAGAATAGCTGGTCAAAAGGAGAAGGTCAACACTTGCACCACACCACATGGAACACATAGCCCTCCAGAACACACACCAGCACTGTCTTCAGATAACGACACAAACCACACAACCACCTTCGCAGAGGCTCTCAATAAAAATCTACCCACACAGCAGAGACCTCCAAGGCAGAAACACACTTAACCACCACAACACAACACTAATCACAAGACACATAACTCTCCTAAACAGTGTGCCACTCAACCAAAGACCCTAAGGTCAAACTGTATGCCTAATACACTAGTCATAGGTGACTTGATAGTGAGGCACACTGATGTCCCACTCACTAGGTTGAATAAGGAGAAAGTAACAGTCAGCTGCCTGTCAGGCATCAGGATCCACCAGATAACGCACGGACTCAGGACCCTCAACAACAGGTACAAATATGACTCTGTCATTGTACATGTGGGTGTGACTAACCTGAGAAGTACCTCCTTGGACTACATTAAAAAAGACATGGAGGAGCTCTCGGATTATGTAGCCCAGACCATCACCCAGAATGATACCACAGTAGAAGCAGAAAATGACTGATTTAAAAAATTGGCTAAGTTTCTGGTGTCATTCTAAAGGGATCCAGTATCTGTCTGCCTGGGATGACATGATTGACAGACCTGGATGCTTTTCCAGAGATGGCCTGCATCTGTCATGCCTGGGCTTCCGGATACTGGCCAAGGCTCTTGCCAACCCTATAGTGTCTTATTTAGGCAGTGTTCCAAAGACCAAATTACCACTGTAACAGATACAAATAAATGAAGTCTGAGGGTCATGCTGTTCAATGCTAGAAGTCTATATCTCAAAATGCACTCACTCAAAGCACTCCTTAAAATGGAGAACATCGACATGTGTGCCATAACAGAGATCTGTTTCAAGGCAGCAGAGAGTACCCCTGCACTACCAGGTTATAACTCATTCCACAACTTTTGGCCCCAGAACTTGGACCGAAAGTCCAAAGGTGGTGGTGTTTCCATATTCATAAAGGATGCACATACATCTAGACTAGTAGCCCAACATAACTCATCTGAAATACTTTAAGTGCAGATAACATTCGATAAGACAGCAATTCAGGTCATAGCCTGCTATAGGTCCCCAACCATGTCCCAAGACTCACACTCCACATTCCCAAGCACCCTGGAGAATATTAGGGACCAACCTAACAGTCTCATACTGGATGACTTCAACTATCCCTCCATTAACTGGGAAAACTACTCGTGTACCAATACGCTTGCCCAACATTTCCTGGAATTCATTAATTCAAATGACCTGGACCAGCTCGTTCTTATCCCCACTAGAGGTAGCAACATCTTTGACCTGGTCATTACTAACATGGGCAACCATTGCTGTATACTAATAGTCAACTCCTCCCTGGTTAGATCTGACCACAAACTAATCACCTTGGAAATCCACAACCCTCCCACCCCACCCCCCTGCAAAGGTAACCACCATGAAAAACTTCTCCAAAGCTAACTTTGGGCTCCTAAAAACAGAGGTGGCAAACTTCACAGCACCCATGCAAATGAAGATCAGTTGCATGACCACAGAATCATACACCAATGCACTGTACGAACATATACACAAATGCATGGATCCATACCCAACAGAACCAAGATGCTGTCCTCCAAAAAAAGGAAGCCAATCTGGTGGTCCCCTGCCATAAACAAACTCTACAACAGAAGGAGGAAACTGATGCAGAATAAGATGAAGTACCAAGACTGGAAAAACTCCGTTATCAGCCTCAAAGACAGTTGAGATCTCTCATCAAATCCTCTAAAGCTAGCTATGAAAACATAATTGCAGCAGATAGTAAAGAAAACCACAAAGCCTTCTTTAGTTATATAAAACATCTCAAAGGCAACACCCAGATTTGCTCTGAGCTACTGCACAATGGTATCTCCTATATCGAGCCAACAGATATTGCCAAGATACTGGCTGACAGATTCAGTGCCAACTTTACTCCTCCCCCCAAGTGATCAGGCATAATACCAGTAGATTGCCAGGCACCCAGTATTACTGATGCACAGGTTACAACAGCACTGTCCAAGGCCAAGAATACAGCTTCTATGGGGCCTGGCAATACCCCTGGCTGTGTTCTACATGAACTACAGAGTGAACTGGTACCTCATGTGTGTGCCTGTTCAATCGCAGCTTCATCTCAGGCTTTGTCTTTACCAAATGGCACACTGCTGCAGTCATCCCTCTACACAAAGGAGGAGCGACTACAGACCCTGGGAATTATCACCCCATTAGCCTGACAAGTCTGATATGCAAAGCTATGGAACTCATCATCATAGACCTAATAAACAAGGATATAGGGAATCTCCAAACTCTGGATCCCACACAGTTTGGTTTTGTGAAGGGTAGATGATGTTTGCTCAACTTGGTCAACTTATTTGAGTCAGTCAACAGAGCTGTGGATGAAGGCAAGGTCATTCATACAGACTACCTTAATCTGGCCAAGGTCTTTGATACCATTCCCCACTCAGGAGTCATAGAAAAACTATCTAAGCTCGTCATCAACCCCTATATCACTAGGTGGTTTGCAAACTGGCTCACAGGTAGAACCCACAGTGTGAAAGTAGCTGACCCCAAGTCAGATTGCTGACCAGTCATGAGTGGAGTGGAGTCCCACAGGGTTTGGTCCTGGGTCCTCTCCTGTTTGGTATCTACTTCTCTGAAGTCCAGGCCAACACAAAGGGACTCTGGCTGACAAAGTTCACAGATGGTTGCAAGTTGGGAGCCATTATTATCTTCCCAAGTGATGTTGATATCCTACAGAAAGGCCTCACTGAGACCAATGACTGGTGTCAGAATCATGGCCTTAAGCTCAATGCCACATTGATGGTAGTCCACTGAACACAGAAGGTGTTATAAGAGATCTGGGAACACAGGTTGACAGCAACCTCTCTTTCGACCACCACATTGCCACTGTGGTCAGAAAGTACTTTTATGTGGCACATCTCATTACTAAGGGTTTTTCATCCAGGAAGAAGGAGGTCATTGTCTCCCTTTACTCTTCCCTCATTAGGCCAGTCACTGAGTACAATGCCCCATTTGGCATGTACCTCACTAAACAAGTGCAACAACTGGAGAGGCCACAAAAGTACCTCAAAAAGAGTATCCTAGGCCTTAAACTTTTGTTCTATATGGACAGACTAAAAAAACTCCAACTATTCCCTGTCTCATGTTGCCTACTTAGAAGTGATCTCTGCTTGACTTACAAAGCCATGTCTGACCCAGTTCTGTTAGAAATGCTACATCGAAAGAAATCCCAATCCCTCCACACCACACACTCCAGAGATCTCAACCTCATTACCACAATCAACAGAACATGCTGGAGGTACAGGTTCATAACTCAGACACTGCCCATGCCATGGAATAGACTTCCCATACATGTCAAGCAGAGCACCTCACTGGCCCTCTTCAAGAGAAATCCTGATGAGTGGATGGGAAATAGAAAATTTACCCCAGGGATTACTCCAGTGGCACTGGGAACTAAGGTTGGCTGGCATGATGCCAGGGTAATCCTATGCGCTAGGCTTGTAAAGGCCCCAGGGCCATTATCCTAGTATACACATATGAACCTATGAACAGAATCAGACACACACACACACACACACACACACACACACACACACACACACACACACACACACACACACACACACACACACACACACACACACACACACACACACACACACACACACACACACACACACACACACACACACACACACACACACACACACACACACACACACACACACACACACACACACACACACACACACACACACACACACACACAGTTTCCAGGACCAAGATTAGAACTCCTACCTATCTAGTTGTATGTACTATAATACTATGTACTTATCGCAAGCCGCCATGAAGGTTAGATGACTGCAGACTGTCCAATGGTGTTTCTAAAGTGAATGATATCAGCATCCCATGTAAAGTAGGGCAATAGGGGGGTTTACTGGGTGAAACAGGCCTCAAAATGGTATAACCTACAAACACACACACACACACACACACACACACACACACACACACACACACACACACACACAGACCCAGACACACAGACACTCAGTTGACAGTACCGAGATTAAATGGGTGACCATTACACAGACATAAGCCTGATTGGTGTGTATGCAGATGTAAGTGTAAATGATACAGAAACACACACAAGGTGGGTGATGTGAGATTACAGCCCATACATCACTACTATTACACAATGCAGCTCACCAAAGTACTTGCACATGCCACTGCTTAAAATTGTTGTGCAAATGCCTCCACCAGTACCTCACTCTATGGCTTTCAGGGTGTCTGTCTCTCTCACACTCTGCCTCTTTCTTTCTCTCTCTCTGTGTTAATCTTTCTCTCTCTCTCTCTATGTCTTTATTTTATATTTATGTATATGTTACCTATATATATGCATGTAGATGACACTCCACAAATGCAGATATATCTTATGAATGCCACATGCAGATAGATGAGGGTAATCCTGTGTGACATGGGTGGGGAGAGTCAGATAACATGTACAAAGCTGTCTATATACAAAGACATATATAGACAACACAGTTCTATAGTGGGATGTTTGTTCAGATATGGGGTGAAAAATTGTAGAATCATGTTCAGTATGACCTTCAATACTAACAGTGGGACTCACAGACATGGGCTGAAATTGTCTAAGTGTAGGAGCATGCCCAGTATGATCTTCAATAGTAACATTGGTATTGCAGTCCAGAGCTACCTGTACTCCAGTCAAGGCTTTTGTGTACTACAGCTGATTGCTAATGAACCTGTGTAAACAGTCCAGAAACTCAGTGATATAGTGACTGAGGGGTCTCCTGACTGTATGCTATCCTTATTAAGTGAGTTATATCCTGGGGTGGGTATAGACTGCATTGGACTGGGAAAAGGTTTCCATGATATGTGTGGTATATTCTAC
The DNA here is from genome assembly GCF_019279795.1 of Protopterus annectens. Classification (NCBI taxonomy): domain Eukaryota; kingdom Metazoa; phylum Chordata; order Ceratodontiformes; family Protopteridae; genus Protopterus; species Protopterus annectens. The sequence continues at coordinate 1,780,357,030 of NC_056732.1, forward strand.
ATATCACTGTTATTTCCTGGTATGTCAGTGGCAGATCGGTCTAGATTAATGTGAGGAACCACTGACAGACATTTATTTACTGGCTCCATACAGTGCAGGGTACCTGTGGTACTGCATGAATTACTCTAGTGTGCACAATCTACATTTGTGTGGCCATTGGTTCCCCTCCCGCTAATATGTGTCTCTTGGTCCTTGTGTATTGCAGTCACAGGCTTTGTCCACACTTGCTGCTGTTATGTATTTGTAGTTATGGTGTGACTTGGGTAGAAGTCTTAACATCATGCACGGGGTTATGGACTTCACACCTTTGACTGTACGTGTTTAGCAGGTTGCCCATTATTGTGCCACATACATCCACTGTGGTCCTCAGAAGGTTTGTGTTGCACTGTTACTATAAGGCATGTAGCCATAGCTGTCAAACTCTTACAGACACACATCTGGATAGGAACATGGATGAAAGTTGTACACAGGCCCAGACATGGATACAAGGGTCTTAATATTTCTGCTCCAAATGTAGACAGTTGGTAGAAGGTTTCTGTATTAGCTTTCCTTTTCTTATGAGTATGAGGTCTGCATCTCAAATGTCTGTCATTGATGCTTTCACATCAACCAATTTTGTTTACAGAAAGTTTACCAGGCAAATGCAAAGTTATGACAAGCATAACAGATATAGGAAGCATAGATGTAGACATTCTGTGAATCCCTGTAATTTTAAGGGTATGGATGGTGCCCACTGACTTGTTGTCAGTACTGACACATTAATGTGGCAGCCTTTATATCCTGGCAGTACACTGACCTGTCCCAACTTGCTGTTGTACTAGACACCATCTACATTACTCAGAGCTATGTACTATCCATATGTGTGGCCCTCTGTCCCTCTATTTTCCAGCTTTCCTGCAGTAACATATATTTCTTCTGGATAGTCTGTATAACTCCTAGGGTAGGTGTAGCTGACATGCAGATTTGCTGCCATGGGCAGTCTGGAACCATGGACCCTGGCAACCACAATCCTATAGTTAGACCAGTAGGTCACAACATCCACCAATAAGTGCTGTGTACTTCCTGACACTATTAACCACAAACATACCGAGCACATTGACCCCTGCATATTGTAGAATGGGAACAAGGTATCAAGTTGATTGTGACAGGCATGAGAATGTGTCATCTGCTGCTATGACCTTACAAACATACATGTTACTGTAGTTTTATGTGAAATGGGTGTGTTAGGGGGGGTCATACCACTCAACTCTACACATCTTCACTGACTGTCCAGATGTTTCGCTTATAGTTTAGTTTCATTTTTCATCAAACATGTGGTTATGTGGCAAATATTAGTGAAATCATTTAAGACTGAAGTTAGAAAATTATGACAGCCAGTTGAGTTTCAGACTTCTTGCTTGCACTACAGAAAAGTCATGCTACTGCAACAGCTGTTATTGCATCAACTTTCAATGCTTGCAAGAGCAATCTTTATGGTATGTGCCTGTTTTTGAGCCTTTGCCACACATTTCTTAATGGCTTTGTACAGCTTTCCTTCTGTTGGAGGTTTGGACCCAAGTATAGGACTCCAACATTGATGTCCATGCATTTGTCCTATGAGCCCGCTGTTTGCAAGTCCCTCACATAGTGCAGGGGGGTTTGCTGGCACAGGGCCTACTGCATATTGTGCGGTAGGCAGAACCTGGCAGTGTGTGCCTTGTCCCACATAGCCATCTATTGTCTGTTGCTATCCCAGTAACCCACTCCATTCTCATGCATACATGCAGCAATACCATGCATATGTGACCATAGTGTATAACACCATTCATTTAATAAGAAGGGTGACTTATCATGTGGCAGTAGCAGTTGCGAGGACAGTGCTTCAGGGCTAACTCTGTCGGATGCACACAAAACAGCCTATACATGGTAAGGTATAGGTAGTGTGAGGTGTGTGGCAAACTTTTTACTGTGTGTGGGAGTTGGAGAGAGGTGCCAGTCCCTGGGTCCCTAGGGTGTCAGTGTATGTGCTATGCGTTGCCTCTTTGCCAAGGCCAAGGTGTACTGGGCATGTCTACGTCTGCCTACAGGGACAGGCTGAAGGGGTTCCTCCTCTGAGTCCCCCTGTGCCTGTGGTGACCTTTGCACTGGTGGTGGGATGTGTATCCCTTCCCTGTGAGGTTCCTGCCACAGCTGTTTCCACAGGATCATATTGTGTAGCATGGCACATACTACGAACATGTGTGCACATGTGGCAAGAGAATACTGCAGGGTTCCACCTGATATGTCAAGGCAGTAGAACCTTGACTTGAGCATCCCAGACACACCCTCTATAATGTCCCTAGTTTGTGTGTGTGCCTCATTGTGGCATTTGTGTGTGTGTGTGTGTGTGTGTGTGTGTGTGTGTGTGTGTGTGTGTGTGTGTGTGTGTGTGTGCATTTCTACTTGGCATCATCATCCATGGCTCCAGTACATAGCCAGCATCCCCCACAAAGTGGCCATATGGGATGTCCCCTCTGGCAAAGGCCTGGTACACCTGTGAGGTGTACCTGATGTGGGAGTCATGATAACTGCCAGGGCTGCCAGCACACACACTGATGATAATGGTCTGGGCATTGCACATGACCTGGCAGTTGATAGATTGATAGCCATTGCAATTGACGTAGACTCTACCATCTTTACTGGGTGCTGCTTTGATCTTGACATGGATGCAGTCTATGGCACCCAGTACCTCTGGGTAGTTTGTTATAGTGTGGAAGAAATGCATATTGCTGGTCCTCTCCTCAGGGGTGCTAGGGAAATAAATGTGCTCATTGGCATGTGTTAGCATGACATCCAGGAACTGGTGGAGTACCTGGATGCGGATGCCTGTGAGACCCCCATGATGTCCCCAGTAAGTCTTTGTAAAGTGCCTGTAGCTAGTATTCTTAAGGCTACACATACCTTTGCTTCCACTGGGATGGGCTCCCCTCTTTTGACTCTGGGTCTGAGGTGAGGGCACCAGAAATTGGTAAGTTGCTGAAGTATGTCCCTGTCCACCCTGTAGTGCTCTACTATCTCCAGTTCATGTCACCCCTGAAAGGTTACTCTGGGTCTGAACACTCTTCTCCTCCTTAATCTGGGCCTATTGTCATCACCATCATCACTGATCTCAGCCTGTAGTGCATACAGATGTAGCAGAGCAGCAGCAGCCCCTGTCATTTTGTCAGTTACAATTCCCAAGTCAGTACTTCAGTGGTGCTGAGTATGTGTGAAAATCAGATAGAACGGTGTTTGCATACTTTATACTGGTGTGCTGCAGATGCTTCCTGTGTGATTGGCTGACTATGATACATTCCACCTGCCAGCTACATTACTGAGTGGTTTGAATAGCCACTGTGAGTGCCAGAGGCCTTATTAGTCATTTATAGTTGATTGCATTTTGCCTGCTATTTCCTTTTTTTCCCCATTTCTTCCTGTTTTAAGCCTTTAAATCTGTTACAGGTAGTGTGAACATTGCTGAGTAGAAAGGGCCCTCCCCTGGACATAAACACACTCAGCATTTCTGAAACCAGTTAAGCATAGCTAAGCAGCCTGAGCCACACACACACTTACTTAGCTGGTTTCAGAAATCCTAAGCGGTGCTTAGCGGTGCACAAATCCGCTTAGCTGGGCTCAGTGCTACTTAGAATTAAACTTCTAAGCAGTGCTCAAACTGGCTAAGCACAGGTAAGCACTGCTAAGCATTGATAAGCATTGCTCAATTTTCATTTAAATAAATGTACGAATTGGACATTAATTACTCATTACTGACATATTAGTAAGTGCATATGTTTTACATTACATGACGTCAACCTATGTGCTTTGATTACATTACCTTGGGGTTTGACTGTACTGTATGGGATACATGTCTTTACATGGGTAAGTTCACATCATATATCCACTGACACTGGAAATTTGGACCAGCTACACTACCCTGGTTAACAAATATCAATAACTACATCATTAAATAAAAAAAAAATTAACAATGCTTTCCCATGTAAAAGCTGAACAGCTTGTCTTGGTATTCGAACCGTGAACTACTGCATGCAAATCCAGAACTCTAACCACTCAGCTAAATAACCTGTGATGATTTCAGCTATAAATTTCTATAAAGCTCTTTCATGATACGAATACAGTGGAAGAGAAAATACAACCATTTTAAATATATATATCAAAACCTGTCATTCTATCAACTTTCTAAATTTGTAAGAGCAGTATTTAAAAACGATCCCTTTTTCTGTGCCTTTGCCCTAATTTTAGTGCTGCATTTGTCGATACTTCTTGCTCTATGAGGTTCAGAGGTGTGTGTCCAAGGACAGTATTTTAATTCCTGTCACACACCCCCTGCATTCCATTCCATTCACAGACCCTCTTTTCTGTGTCCACGGACATTGAAGGGTTTGTAAGCTCCAATGCGTTTACCAAGTGTGACACACACCCTTTTCATGTCAGCTGCCTCTTCTGCCTACACCACCAGATTATAACTCCTACATGGTTAGGTACATGCAGACATGGATACCCATTTTGCTATTTAGTAAACTTAGCTAATTTGCATTCACCTAATTACCTATACCCTAGTTACAGCACTACAAGACAGCCTATGTCCTTAGCAACCACTGTTACTTGCCATTATATGAGTCTGCATGCTGGCTAGTATAATGGGGAATTTACTTTTCTCTTAAATAATCTCCTTTTAATATTTTAATTTTATATGTTGTCAGATCCCATGCTTGGGCGATGCTGCACTCCACTTACACATAGCATATGTGCACGTGAAATTAACTTTTGATTTTTCATAGTTTGCATCAGTTTTACAAGCCAATTGCCATAGTTTTGGCTATTGGCATGCTTCATGCAATTAATATATGCCTTACTTTGAGTTGTCATAGCACAATTTTTTTATTTTGCAGTCTTTTACATGGACAGTTCCCACATACATTTGTAATGCAGACAAGACTCCTACACAGATGCCTGTCTGCTTCCTGGATCAGTAAATCACCTCATTTGTATGGTTTTCACCAGAAAATGAAGTGATTTAATATCCACGATTGCCTCAGTGGTTGAACAGTGGTGGGAGGCTAGTGCATCCCCCTCGATCGCAGACCCTCCGAACTCCGTGTTTGGGCCACGGCACTATGCTTACATGGAAATTAGCTCCATGTAAGCTATATTGAATTACCTCAGTATTTTAATAACTAAGGCAGACAAAGGGGTTGCTTTAGTTTTATTGGACAGAAGATATTATGAGAATAGAATGTTAGAATTATTGGTAGACAAAAAAAATTATAAAGTAGCATCATTCACTGATGTAAAGAAATCCTTTTCTTTTTTATTTAGAACCACACCACAACCATTAAAGACTGTTATCACCACATGTTAGGCCAAGTGAATTAACAAAACTGCGCAAAAGTCCAATAATACCAGTGTGTGCTGAATAAATGCTTCTCGAACCAAAAAATAAATCTGACAAGCAAAAGTAAGATGAAGCAACAGCAGGCTATCATAAAACCAGCAACAGTTTCTTCAGGTAACTACCATAGGCAAAGGCATAAGCACTTTCACAGTATTACAACTGCTTCATCAGATGCATAAAATCTATCTAATGCAATGCCCATTAAATAACAAAGTGAAATAATCACATGACATCCTAGTGAAACATTTAAAGAGATAACATTTCAAATATATGCAGTACTAATAGTAAACATGTATAAAAAAGTGAATGTGTATAAAAGGTGGGGAGCTTCTTATTTAAAAAGAGGACATGCTTTCAACATTGGTTTCAATGGTACTTTATCATTAAGTCCTGACCCTGTATCTGCTCTTAGTCTAATAATCCATTTGCTTTCTAAACACTGTTTCATTTCTAATATCACCTCCCCTGAGACTTTCCTGCACCATATCTATAACTTGAAACCTAAATGCATGCTCTGGGGATGTGTCTGCTATATGTTTAGCTAATGCTAAGCTAAGGCACCACCAAGGAATTGTCAGATTTTTATAATTATTTTAAAACAAGCACAAGCTTTTTAAAGTTTGTGATGACTTGTTCAGATCGGGAAGTTAGTTTTCTGGATGTGTTAGTGAAGGTAAAGGAAGATGGGGCAATAGTACTATGACATATAGAAAACCCAGTTACAAGAACATGCAAGTCTCCAAAACAGAGAGACCCCTACACAAACCAGGCACAGTCCGGAAGTAATCCGAAGGTAAACCAGATAATCCAGCTGCAAAATATTCCACTATTGTAAAATTATAAACAGTCGAACTGAAAGAACCTACTACACTTTATTTCATTTAAGCGCTTTTCGTCTCGCTTGTAGCGAGACTTCTTCAGACCACATACAGTTGCATCACACTAAGGTATAAAACTTATTCCACTCCCAACCTCCCATCAATTAATTGCACAAATTAACTATGCTGCTTGATTAATAAATTGATAGATGATACATCAATTAACTTAGTGTTTCTCTGTTACTTACATTTCAGTAAATAAATCTACTAAGAAATTAAATACTTATATTAAATACTTGTTTGAAATACATAGTTTAGGAGTGTTCTGAATTAATCTATTTACTTGAAGGAATTCTGGAAAAACAAGAACTGTCCTGGCAACTTCGAACACGTGCCTGTCACGCACCTGGCCTTAATGAAATTTCCTAAATAGCTTGTGTATTGAAATTGAAAAGCCTTTCAAAATAATTTATTCATGAGGTTTAAAACCTAAAGATGTTTTTCAGGGGACACATAAAAAGATTTTTTAGAATTCCTTCAAGTGAATAGCCTCAATAGTTCTGACAGAGGTGATGTATGTACTAATGTATTGATTTATTGATTTACTTATGTATTAATGTATGTTTTAAGCAATACATTTAGTAGAAGTGAAATACTTCAAGTATGCATTTTTAACTATGTATTTTAAACAAGTATTTACTTTAAACATTAATTCAGAACACTCCTAAACTATGTATTTCAAACAAGTATTTAATATAAGTATTTAATATAAATTAATTAATACAAGTATTTAATATAAGTATTTAATATAAACTCATAATATTTGATTTTAAATATAAATTCATAAAATGTATTTTATTCAAACTGTTTTAACCACCGTACGATGTAGGTACGGTGTTCCCACTGAAAGCTTTCATGTATTTTCAATGTAAGCAACACACACAGCACTCTTCTTAGTAGTTTTATTTACTGAAATGTAAGTAACAGAGAAACACTAAGTTAATTGATGTATCATCTATCAATTTATTAATCAGGCAGCATAGTTAACTTGAGTAATTAATTGATGGGAGGTTGGGAGTGGAATAGGTTTTATACCTTAGTGTGATGCAACTGTATGAGACGGAAAGCGCTTAACGGAAATAAAGTGTAGTAGGTTCTTTCAGTTCGATTGTGTTTTTTATTTTACAATAGTGGAATATATTACAGATGGATTATCTGGTTTACCTTCGGATTACTTCTGTATTGTGCCTGGTTTGTGTAGGGGTCTCTCCGTTTTGGAGACTTGCACGCATTTATTTGTTGCCGTTTGTCTGAGCCAGTTACAAGAAAACTTACCAGCATCAAAGTAGTATGCACTCAAGTTTTACTTTTAATAATGTGGCGATGGGGCAAGCTATAAGAATATCATGAGTTAATGCTAGTGAGAACAATTTTAAGAAAGAACTGAGAGATCTAGAGGAAAGGTTTGTAGCAAGGAGTATGATAACAAGGAAGTATCTGGTAAGTTAGATGAAGTAATACAAAGAAGAGGGAATGAAGGAAGGCCTTATTTTTCCTCAGATCCACCTACATGTGTGAATAAGGTAGATGGGTTTAGGTGCAGGGTACCTGTAACATATTCTAAGGTCTCTAAACGTATAGTTGACATTATTAAAAAACATTGGGGAGTCATGACCACAAAAGACCATGAAACTATAATTGGTGAATGTCCTAGCATAGTGTATAAGAAAAATAAATCTTTAGGTCAGCTGCTATGTTACCCCAAGGTCTTATGATAGCAGGAAAAGAATGACATGATTCTTATAAATATAAAAACAATACCAGAGCTTGTTATAACTGCAGTTTTTGCAGTTATATAGACCATGAAGGTGATTTTTTTCACCCAGACCAGAACAAGGTCAATAAATTTTCAGTGGAAGCAACTTGTAATAGCAGTCATGTGGCTTACCTAGCAGTCTGCAAAACCTGCAGTAAATTTTATGTAGGTAAAATGGACAGAAGACTGAAAGAAAGGGTAAGAGAACATCTGAATGATATATAAGAAACACTATGGTTAGGAATGCATTAGCTAAACATGTAGCAGACACATCCCCAGAGCATGCATTTAGGTTTCAAGTTATACATATGGTGCAGGAAAGACTCAGGAGAGGTGATATTAGAAACGAAGCAGAGTCTTTAGAAAGCAAATGGATTATTAGATTAAGAGCAGATACAGGGTCAGGACTTAATGATAAAATACCATTGAAACCAATGCTGAAAGCACGTCCTCTTTTTAAATAAGAAGGGAGTTTTAATAAACTCCCTTTTAACCCCCCCACATTTTTTACACATTCACTTTTTTATACATGTTTACTATTAGTACTGAATATATTTGAAATGTTATCTCTTTAAGAGTTTCACTAGGATGCCATGTGATTGTTTCACTTTGTTATTTAATGGGCATTGAATTAGATAGATTTTATGTATCTGATGAAGTAGTTGTAATACTGCAAAAGTGCTTATGCCTTTGCCTGTGCCTGTGTCCTGAATAAACTTTTCCTTGTTTTATGATATCCTGGTGTTACTTCATCTTACTTTTGCTTGTTGAATAAAAAAAAAATGATTTATTTGACAAAACTGTACAAGTCTCTAGCACCTCGGCTGTGTCTTTGATTCTATTATTGAAGAGTGGTTTTACAGTGGCAGATAAACTGATTCCTTAAGAAGATACTTAAAAGTAGATAATCCTAAATTTAGCCATATTGTCAGCCTGCTTAAGATACACAAAGATCTGAATAACCCCCCACTCAGGCCTATAGTATTCAGTATTAAAAGTAAGATGAAAGCTATGGCAATATACGCAGATAAACACTTTCAAAAAGTAGTGGAAATAAATAGTACTTTTTTTTTAAAAGACATATTTGATTTTATTAAGAAACTTGAAGGTGTGTCAGTATCTCAGTCAGATGTATTACTGACTTTAGATATTCAGTTGCTTTACACTGTAATATCAAATAGAGAAGGAATGGAGACAGGTTTGAATTATTGAATTCAAAATTGTTTTCCAGTAATATGATTAAGTTTATTAATGGAGATGCTTAATTTGATTTTATAGGTTCATAGGTTCATAGGTTGGTACTAGGCTATCGGCCCTAGGGCCTATACAAGCCTAGCCATAACAATTCCCTGACTATTTCTCCCCACACTATTTACTTCCCTGGACCCCTGTCTAGCAGGGCGACTGATGTGATCTCTGGGGTGAATTTCCTTTCTCCCATCCAATCATCAAGGTTCCTTTTGAAGAGAGCCAAAGAGGCACTCTGCTTAACATATATGGGCAGTCTATTCCAGAGTCTGGGGAGTCTCTGGGTCAGGAACCTATCCCTCCAGCACATTTTGTTTATTGTGATGACAAGGTTTAGATCCCTGGAGTGTATGGCCCTGAGGCATTGGGATTTCTTTAAGTGTAGCATGTTCAACAGCTCTGGGTTTGACATGGCCTTGTATGTTAAGTAAAGATCGCCTCAGAGTAGACGATATGTGACAGAGTATAGCTGGAGTTTTTTAAGGCGGTCAGCCTAGGGCATCTGCTTTATGTCTGTGATTCTTTTAGTGAAGTATTTCTGCAGCCTTTCCAGTTGTTGCAGATGTCTTGAGAGGTACATACCAAATGGGGCGTTGTATTCTATAATGGGTCTAATGAGTGATGAGTACAGGGGGACAATGACCTCCTTTTTTCTGGATGAAAAGCCCTTAGTGATAAGGTGTGCCACATAGAAGGATTTCCTGACTGTTGTGGCAATGTGGTTATTGCAGGTGAGACCACTTTCCTCCTGTGTCCCTAAGACTCTTATCACACTTTCAGTGTTTAGTGTACTGCCACCTATGTGGTAATTCATGGGTACATGTTTTTTCCCAAAGGGGATAACTATACATTTCTTGGCATTGAGCTTGAGCCCATGGCTCTGGCACCAAACATCTGTTTATGTAAGGCTCTTTTGTAGAGTATACACATGATTTGGGGATTCAATAATGGCTCCCAGTTTACAGTCATCTGCAAACTTTGTTAGCCAGAGTCCCTTTGTGTTGGCCTGTACTTCAGAGAGGTAGATGCCAAACAAGAGAGGTCCCAGGACTGAATGCTGAGGTACTCTACTTGTCACTTGTCTGGAGCTGGATTTGGAGTTAGCTACTTTTACAGTGTGGGTTCTGTCAGTAAGCCAGTTGGCAACCCATTGGGTGATGTAGGGATTAATGCCCAGCTTAGTAAATGTATCTATGATTCCAGAGTGGGGGATGGTGTCAAAGGTCTTGGCGAGGACCAGATAGGCTGTGTGAACTGCCTTACCTTCATCCACGGCTCTGGAGACTGTTTTGAAGAAGTCAATCAGGTTCAGGAGACAAGATCGGCCCTTCACGAACCCAAACTGAGTGGGGACCAGTGTTTTAAAGTTGCCAATGTCTTTGTTTATAAGTTCCATGATAATACGTTCCATGACCTTGTAGATCAGGCCCGTCAGACTGATGGGGCAGTAGTTCCCAGGATCCAAGGTGGATCTCCCCTTGTGGAGTGGGATAACTGTAGCTGTACGCCACTCAGTGGGCACAAAGCCTGAGGTGAGGGTATGATTAAACATAACACTTTGGTGAGGTGCCAGTTCATTTTATAGTTCATGTAGTACACAGCCCAGGATGTTATCTGGTCCCATGGATGTTGTAGTCTTAGCTTTGGAGAGTGTGTTTTTTTACCTGTGTAGCCATTATTACTGGAATTTGGCAATCTTCCAGTATTGAGATGTGCCATATAGGAGGTGAGAGGGGGGTGAAGTTGTCACTGAATCGATCTGCCAGGATATTGTCAATATCCTTGGGATCAGTATATTTAATGCCATTTTGTCGTAGCTCAGAACAGATCTGAGCATTGTCATTTAGATTCTTGACATAGTTATAGAATGCCTTAAGGTTGTCTTTGGAATCTTTGTCAATTTCATTTTTGTAACTAGCTTTGGAGGATTTTATGAGGGATCTCAGCTTCTTACTGAGGCTGCTAAGGGAGTTTTTTGCATCCTGGGATTTTCCTCTTTTCTGCAACAGTTTCTTCCTTTTGTTGTAAAGTTTGTTTATGACAGGGGACCACCAGATTGGTTTCCTTTTTTTGGAAGAGAGCATATTGGTTCTATTTGGGATAGCACGATTCATGCATGAGTGGATGTGCTCGTACAGTGTCTTAGTGAGGACTCAGCAGTCGAACTTTCAGTTCCTGTCTGCATGGGTGTCATGAAGTTTGTAACTTCTGACTTGAGTAGCATGAAGTTGGCTTTGGAGAAGTTTTTTTATGGATGTTTCCTTACTGGGGGGGGGGGGGATGTGGATGTTAAAGGTGATTAGCTTATGGTCTGACCTGACCAACGAGGGAGTGACCATTTAAGCTTTAAATTCTTTGAATCCAATGGAATTTTTTATTGTCAAACTAATGGTGTAGTAATGGGAGCTGCTATGACTCCCAGCTATGAAAATTTATTTATGCAAGGCTGGGAAAGAGTGAAAATCTTGTTAAGTGTGCATTTAACTAGTATACTTTTCTTTAAATGTTTTATTGATGATATTTTATAGTCTGGAGAGAGGGAAAGGAAACAAAGTATTATTTTAATAGCTTAACAACCTTTGATCTTTCTTACATTTTATTTGTGAGTATAACTTCATGTGTATTATTTTTGTAGATGTATTTAAAGATAGGGGAAATTTAATAATTAAAATATATTAAAAAGAAGTTCAGAGTAACACTTATTTGCATTATAATAGTACGTATTAAAAAAGTGGAAAGGAACATAGTCAAAGGTCAGTTAATAAGAGTCCATAGTCTGACCAAGAAGGTTCAAGATTTTTATGTGGAAGGTGTAAGTCTGAGCAAAAAGTTTATAAGTAGAGCGTTTCCAGAAAGTGTGGTCACTAGTTCTTTTGTGGAAGTTTGTAATATGAGGCAATCAAAAGTATTTTCCCAAAAGAAAATGAGTACTGCTGATTATCAAACCTCTATGCAATTAAGTAACAATGTTGCTCAAAAAGCCATTAAGGCTATTATTAGAAACAATTGGAAAAGCATTGTGTTGCCCTGACATTAGTAGACTGATAGGAGATGAAACGTTTTTTTTTGTAAGTAAAAAGGGAAAAGGTTTTAAAAATATTTTGCAGGCAAAGCTTAATAAACCTAAAGTGATAAGTAATAAGCAAGAAATGTTTTAATGTTTTAATTGTAATCTATGTGAGTTTTTATATGTTGAATCTAATGAGGTTGTTGTTAATAATTATAGAATCAAAATCAGTGGGTGCTTTTCTTGTAAATCTAGCTTTGTTGTTTATTTAGTGTTATGTAAATCTTGTCCTCCTTTTATGTTGGCCGAACTGTCAGAGAATTATACAAATGTATTTATGAGCATAAATATGCTGTTGAAGTAAGAGATAAAAGGAATGCTTTGGCAAAATATGATAAGCTTGGTAAATGTAGAGTTAATTTTAGTTTCTTAGTGTTAGATGAAGTAAATAATTTTGATAGAATTTCTGATGCTGAGGAAGAACTGGGGTGGCGTGAGTATTCTTGGCAGATAAGATTAAATGCCTGTTACCCTCCCCCCTTGTCTTAATGATAGGAAAGCTTTTGTTGCATATTTGAAGAGGAAAGGGTTAAAACACTAATCATTTAATTATGTCATGTGATTAAGTTTGTTATATAACTGTTTCAATTCCCACATTATTCAGTCTGAAGAAGTCTTGACAAAAGCAAAAAAGGCAAAAAACAAGTCAGAAGACAGTACAAACAGAATTTAATAAAATGGCTTCGAATAGTCAATGCTCTTCCTTCATCAGATCCAAATACAATACATTTACGTAGTTTTATAGTGAAACCACGTTCCAATTAAACAATTAATAAATTAATAAAATCACATGTTATAAAAAGCTTAAAGTAACAACCAACTTCGCATCCCAAAGCATAATATAGTTAATATACTCAAATAGTAGATCAAAATTACTTCCATTAGTCTACCCTTAAATAAAAATTGATTATATAAAATTTGTTTTAAACAGCTCAAGTACACACTATTGAAATCTGCATATTTCCCTTCTAACAAAAAGCTAATGCTTAAGTGCTAGGAGTTTAAGAAAGCATTTAATAGAAATGCTTCCATTAAGCCCTGGAGGAATATGGGCAGCACTCTTAATTTGCCATAAAAGTTCCTCTATTTCCAATTTTATCTGCCATGGCCCACCCCTCTCATCCTGTACCACTTGTTTTAGTACAGTAAATTTAAAAATATGATTGGGAAACAGATGTATATGTTTAGCCAAAGCGTTTGTCATATCTCCTTTGGCTATGGCATATTGGTGCTCGCATATACGCTGTTTGAGTTTCCTTTCTGTCTTCCCTATATAAAAAGCAGTGCAGTTTTGGCAAATAGCTGCATAGACAATTCCCCTAGTGTCACAATTATATCTACACTGCACTTTATAGCTTTTCCCATTTATTATAAATTGATATGCAGTGTTTAAATGCCTACATTGTTGGCAAGATCCACATTTGGTCATGCCTTTGTTCCTAAACACTGAAGGTTTTTTATGATATTCAAGCAATGATTTTAAATTGTGCCCACGTCGATAAGTAATCTTAGGCTGGTCTCCAAGAAGACTGTTAAGGCTACTATCTTCTGTGATGAGGGCCCAGTTTTTGTTCAGATTTTCTCTAATAAGGGCATGGTCAAGGTTGTATGTGCACAAAAAGCTAATGGTGAAATTTTTAGTACTTCCATCAGAAGCATTAGTTTGTTTATCTAGAAAATTAGCTTGTTCAACTACATTGTTCGTAGATAATAAAGGTTTAAAGTGCCCTGTTTGTCTTTTAATGGTTACTTCTGAAGTAATCTTGGAAATTAATACTAAAGGATGCCCTCTATTAAGAAACATGTTCTCAATTAATTCACATTCCTTCATAAAATCGTTGTCATCTGAAATCATTCTCGCTGCCCTAACGATCTGTCCTTTAACTATAGCCTTTTTCTGATAGTAAGGATGGCAGCTAGAAAAATGAAGGAGTAAATTAGAATAAGTAGGTTTCCTAAATATAGTACTTTTAAACCTACCCTGTAACACGTCTTTATAGATGTGAATGTCCAAAAAATTGATGTTATCAAACTGTAAATTATAAGTAAATTCAAAAAAATGTGTCAAAGACGTAATAGAAATTACAAAGTCTTGGACAATTTCACTGGGGCCTTGCCATAATAAAAACATGTCATCTTGGTAACGAGTGTACCAAGCGACATATTTCTGGAAAAACGGGTTTTTGAATAGTAACATGTTCTCCCAATATGCCATGATGCAGTTAGCGACGCTTCCTCCGCAGGGAGACCCCATGGCAGCCCCGGTTTTTTGAAGGTATATTTTTCCTTCAAACCACATGTAGTTGTTACTAAGGACAATCTCCAAAAGAGTCGCAACTACATAGATTGTATTTTCACTAACTTTCTTTTGTGCCATAAATTCCCTGATCCACTCTAAACCCAAGGCCTGATGAATGACTGTATGCAAGTCTCTGACATCAATTGTCAGAAACTTGTATTCAGGATGGAATGGAATCTTACTGAGTTCACTTAAAAAACTCCAAGAATCTTTACATATTTGCCGCTCCTTATGTATTAAAGGTTTTAAAATGGAGTCCACATATTTGGCACTACCATACGTGATGGACCCACGACCATCTACTATAGGTCTAAATGGAGGGTCAACAAAACTCTTATGGATCTTTGGTGTGCCAAACAGGGCCGGTGTTCTAGGAGCCAACATTGTTAAAAAATTGAACAAATCAATGTCAATGGTCCTTTCTAACAGCAAATCATCTAGAGTGTCCTTGATTTTCTTGAAGGCTATGTTTGTTTCATTCAAACTAACTATGTTGTAAGTTGTAGTATCTAAGTGTTTGGTGATGTTTGTAACATATACACCATGGTCCATGAAGACCAACCCACCACCCTTGTCGGGCTTCATTACTCGTATATTACAATCTTTAAGTAGTCGAATGAAGTCACGTTCATTATTCTTTATATTAATACCCTACTTCTTGTTTTTATTTATACTACTACTTAGAGATCAGAAATCGATCTCACACATTTTTTCGAAACAGAGGATATTAGGATGCAAGGGTGGGTTGAACAAACTAGCCACTCTAAATGAGCTGTTAACTATTGAAGTAGAACCCAGTAAGGCAGTAAGATTGATTTTCCGTGAAAATAATTTAAGGTCAATAATGGTGTTCACCAAATTCATATGAGAGTCAAGTACAAAAGTTAAACCCACTGCAAAAAAGTCAATTATATCTTGGGGAATAGTCAAATCTGTATAGTTATAGATGTGGAAGTCCCCTCTTGTATTCGTTAGAATTTGTGGGTTTAATGAGTCAATCCTACTTATTTCCTTCATTGATTCCTCTTGTTCTTTGTTCGACCCTGGTTGCCCATCGCTTTCATTTTCTTCGTTTGGTTGAATTGGCCACTTGAAAACCCTGATGATGGCTAGTTGATGGTTGAGGGTTACCATTATTAACATGGGCTTGACAATTATTGCTGTTATTTGAATTGTTCTTAATTCGATCACTCCTACGCAAGGTAGGTGTTTGCCCCGATGCGTTGTTAAAATCTATATCAGGGCTATTATCACACGACCCTTCAATGTTGGAATTAAGTTCATTTAAGTTGTTAGAGCGGTTGCCAGAAACATAACAAGGTGGTGGAGGAGGGTATGCCTTATTACTAGCATATTGCTGTATGTCCCTAGTGATTTTTCTCTTCTTAGTTTCAGTCATCTTGTTAATGCTAGCTTCAATACTGTTGAAAATCCTCGTATATTCATATTTATAACGAGGAAAATCAACGTTAGATTTAATTACTTGTTCCAACACTTCTAGTTCACTTTTCAGAAAATTAAGTTCACATTTATAATGATTAATGAGTGCTCTGATGAACTCGTAACCTTGTTTATTAAACAAGTCCAACAGCTGACGGTGGAAATCAGATCAGTCGATCAAGCCGATGGGATACCTCCACTGTCTTGGTCCCTTCGGTATTATTTCCTTTACTAAACATTCATCCAAATACGCGATTTCTAGCTGTAGTTTCCTACAGCGAAATAGTTTTTTGTCAAATTTATTAATGTTAATTAAAAGGTTACTCACCCCCGAAGTGTCAGGAGAAGCTGCAGTCTGCAAAGAACTGTTGTTGAAAAAGTTCTCATTATTAAGAAAAACCCCAATAGATGGTGAAAGCTCGTTAGAAGGTGAAAGCTCGTTAGAAGTTTCTTGATTTCTACTTCTAACTTGTGTAATATCCTGTGCCTGAGCTCTTATCCTCCGTTCGAGCCCATTTGGTTCCATAAGGTTATTCATTGCTTGTTGCTGATCCCCCCTAGCTCAGTGGTAGAATCTGGTGGGGAATGGCTGTTAGAAGCTGACAGGATGTTGTTGTTGGAAGTTGGTTGTGGAGTTCCATTAACTGGGTTAACTCCAAGTTGAATAACAAATTCCACTGTGTTCGAACCAGGTAGCAAAATATCCATCCTCTGAGTTAAATTATCCACACGACCCATAAGGACTTGAATAAGTGCCGTGAGATTTCCGATGGCGTTCGCCTCCCCGGATGTAACATTAGAACTGTCAGAGGATTGGAATACCGGCTCTTCTTGTGAAAATAAAGCCTGCTGCGAAACTGCTCCCGCTTGGTTCACCATCAAATAAACAACTGAACAAAATAATAAATCAAAAACTTGTAAAAGCAAAAAAGGCGAAAAACAAGTCAGAAGACAGTACAAACAGAATTTAATAAAATGAGCGCTTTCGGAATAGTCAATGCTCTTCCTTCATCAGATCCAAATACAATACATTTACGTAGTTTTATAGTGAAACCACGTTCCAATTAAACAATTAATAAATTAATAAAATCACATGTTATAAAAAGCTTAAAGTAACAACCAACTTCGCATCCCAAAGCATAATATAGTTAATATACTCAAATAGTAGATCGAAATTACTTCCATTAGTCTACCCTTAAATAAAAATTGATTATATAAAATTTGTTGTGACACCATGACACCAATTATAAATCCTTATAAGCAAACTGACCATGGTTACAACCAGCATAATCACAAACCAGAAACATCACAGAAGTGTGCGTTTTGGCTGCTGATATCACAGTTTCACTGTCTGGATATATCCAGTGCTGCCCTGCAGTATGAACCCTACCACATGTGCCATAATACTTAATATGTGTACTTTGTTACACAGTATTATAGTTAGGAAGCAGTTACATCAGGGTGGCCTCATGCAAGGCCTACAGTTCTCAGTGGCAGGGGTAGCAGCAAATGAGACAGACGAGGGGTCAGAGGAGGAGCCAGCTGCAGGAGATGACCAAGCCATACAAAAACAGGCACAGTATGCCTTGATACTAGCAAAGAGGCAGTTCATTGCACATATCTTAGAAGGATGACTATTCAAGATCTAAGCAAATGCATAACAGAAAAAAAATGTTGCATACAAAAACGCTGGACTGTGCTTCCCAATGCATAGCTTGTTGAATTTGTCTATCAGATAGAGGTAAACTAATTACCAATTTACAAAAGGTAGGGTATAGTTAGTGATATGAGATGATTAATGCCAGGAAGTGCTAGGGTCAGGGGAAGTGTAGGATGTGCTGGGGATTATGGTGGTGCGTGTGCATGCGCACACGTATGTGTGTGAATGTGTGTGCGTGTGAGTGTGTGTGTGTGTGTGTGTGTGTGTGTGTGTGTGTGTGTGTGTGTGTGTGTGTGTGTGTGTGTGTGTGTGTGTGTGTGTGTGTGTCTGCAGGGACACAGCTCAGAGTGTGGTGCAACACTGATCTCTGGCCTACTGAACCGGTCTAGATAATACATGGCAGAGGCGTCGGCTTCCCATGAATGTTCCTCCATGCATGACTGCTGGCAATGGCAGTAATTGCAGTCTGTCCCACATCATTGGTTAGATTTTGGCATGTTACCTGACCATGAACTATGTCTGCTGGAGGATGTACCAGCAAGCATACAACTATGACCATGCAGATGGCTTCTTCTGGTTGTAGACAAATCCATAGCAACCAGTACAAAAATGGGATCATGGCCAAGTTGGCCAATATCTGAAGACATATCAGATGATTGCTTTGAGGATGGCCCCTTGCTCCCAACTGGTGACCAAGAGGACACTGCATGGTTCAGTGTTTGATTCATTCTATCCAATGAATCACACATAATGGTTATGTGTGCCCATAACTCTGCATGCACAGCCTAGATCACCCTAAAACCTTTAATGGGGCTCTGGTGGGACTTACCTATGCATTCATGATAGCTCTCTTCTTTTGCTGGGTGACAGCTACTAACACACTAACCTAAGAGGAGAGTGTACCCATACCTATGATGAGCATTGCTACCAGTCCTCACTATGTGGATCCTCCTGCCCACAGTGGCTAGGGGCAGATTCAGGCATGTGTCTTTTGGGGGCCATCATGCTTCTCTGATTCTCAGTGTCCACATGAACCTGTCCACTCTTAGATATTCGTGTGCCATGGCTATCATCAGGCATAGAAACTGTGTCCATACTCCAAGGAGGGGATGTGGTAGTCACACTCACTGTGTCCAAAATACACTCTGCCCCTCTCATTGTGTCAGCTCATCACTGTCATCATTATTACAGGCTACAGATACTTCAATATCAGACACGTTTACTTCCACAGTACTGATGCCAGAGAACAATCCAACTTTGAATACACTAAAACAAAACATATTCAATGTAAGTTTGACCAAATAGCACAGCTATATATGCAACTGATATCCTTACAAGTATAAAATGTGATGTAGAGTTATTACTCTTCCAAAGCCAGGTGCAGGTGGATGTTGCATCGGGATGCACAATATATTTATATGACAGAAGTGAGACAGATATTACAAATTGTTATGTGGTTAAGAAAGGTAGGGGCATACAGTCACAGAGACTGCCTGGGGCATCATCTATGGAAATTCCCTGGGGTCTATCCAGCAGTTCCCCATCATTTAGCACCACACTATCAAAGTCTGCTGTTGAATGAGTTGAAGACCTCAACTGCCTCAGTAAGGGGTGGTTCAGTAGAAGGCTCACAATCAGTTACTACCCATTCCGTGACATGGCTTCTGCTCAGTGCATTGAAACATAGATCATTTCAGCCAGTCAGCAGAAGACCATATCATAATTGCAATCCTGACCACTCACAACATTAACTTTGGTGACAACTTCTTGCCAGAAATGGTCTAAGAAGGGCTGGTTGGTGGAATGCACTGCCTCTTCAAAAGGAACCTAGACGACTGGATGGGAGATAGGAAATTCACCCTGGGGATCACATCAGTTGCCCTGCTAGACAGGGGTCCAGAGAAGTAAATATTGTGGGACAAAATAGCCAGGGAATTGTTATGGCTAGGCTTGTATGGGCCCTAGGGCCGATAGCCTAGTACCAACCTATGAACCTATGAACCTATGATACTACAGCCATCTACTGTGAGATGTATGGCCTTTATTATCATCTCATTTTCAGCATTCATGACACTGGGCTCATGGGCGGATGTGGATTTCTGTGCCTGTTTCTTAGGCATAACTCTTTTAGTATGGAAAATGTTGGAATTAAAATATGTGTTCCTTCAATGGATCATATAAATAGTAACAGCAATACTATAGCAATGAGCCATCTATTTTGCTTTATTAAGGCATGAGAATAATGTATTTATACCCACAAAGCAATTTGTACTTGACTGTCAGACACCATTTGTTTTCCTAAGCACAACCACCCCACCCTGCCCAAAATACAGGCACATGACTGCAAGTTAACAAGCATGCGACACCATGCACATGATCATTAGCCATAACATTTGTAGAACATGGATTCAGGTGCCTTGGTGGTGAGATAATTCCCTGTGGGACAGGTGGATTTGGGGACAGGTGGATGTGGATATATGGCTGAATGGCATTTTATCTGCAGTGACATTTGGCTGTGGACATTTCCCTGTGGGCATAGCCAATAACCCTGTAGCATACCCTTAGGTGGCAGAAGCAAATCCACAGAGTGAGAGTGTATGCAGCTCCCCAGGAGCACAAAGTCATAACCATCTGCAGTACAGGCTGCAGCATCCACATACTAGGTGGGCATGAATGTTTCACTGCAAAAAAAGTGTACAATGAGTAAAGTCTTTATTAACACAGCAGTGGAAGTGATGTGTGCCGTCCATGGTGTGCACTATTTGCAAATATAATCCCAACTTGTAAAAATGTGCCACAGCATGTAAGGAATCTTGAACATTGCTGAAGTCATACCTATGTTGGAAGATGTGATTTAAGCAATGCTCCTTTATAACAATAGCTTTACTATGAGGTTTCACTGGCATTCTCTGAACAGTGATTCTCTTCAGTTATCATTTAGGTTTTGTTCTTGTTGCAGAATGGACAGAAAGTCAGAAAGTTGTATAGTAGGCCATCCAAGTGACACCTTTAGCTGTATCTGCCAAGTTTTCAACTCATTAGTAGTTCATGGAAGATCCATGCCAGGGATATCACAGACATTTCAGAATTACAAAAGATAAGATGTTGGCAGTCACTGAGGTGCAGGGGAGTGGAATGCATAGATCCTTGGATAGCCCCACATATACTGATGTTCAAGAAATGTTGATATTGGATTAGCATATTCAGAAAGTGTGGAAACAATCTCCAAAAATGTGGGCACAGTATCCTCTACTGGTAATAAATCCAGTGTAATCAACTTGCAGATGGCTATAGAAAATGCAGTGTTTGTACCATAAAGGGCCACAAGGTGATGGTGCTGCAGTTGCCTTCAAATAATATGGGCAAAATGGAACAAACATATCTTTAAGATACTCTTGGGGAATGCCTTGTGACTGGCACAAATTGCTGCCTTCTCAAAATTAGCCATGATGTACTCTGGATGAAAGGTATATTCAAAATTTGCAGCCATCCTCTGAAGCATATCCCACATACTCTTATATGCTGCCTCTGTTTTCTGAGTCATTAGACAGTAAACCAGGGAAACAATTCTAGTGTTAGTGGGAGTGCCGATAGGTCCATGCAAGGTGTACAATTGGTAGCACACTTCCACATATGTTGGCAACACGCCATCCCCAAGTATGACATGTGACCTGCACAGATCTCCCAGATTTTGTGGAGTCCTTGCCATTCGTGCCTGACTTTCATCATAGGAGGAAGGGACCTCTGTGCAGTAGGTACTGCCTGACATCAATGCTCTCTAGGGTTGTAAGAGGTATGGAATGGGAAGCGCATGCCCTCTGACATATTCTGGTGATGGTGTGACAAAGTGTGGCATGACATGACACCTGTGAAAGGACACTGTCATCTACCTTTCCAATGACACTCTGCATTATTTGACTGGGCAAATCACTGATGTGTTCTGCACTCTGACATAGTTCTGCATGCAGCACTGCTACCTGTGCACTGGCTGCATCTGGCCCATGTTGGTGTGGCGATGGTTTCTGTAGTTCTTCCCATCCTGCAGGATGTACTGTCATAGCCTGGTCTCCACAGCCATTTATCATCTGCTCAATACACACTCAGTATCATTTAGATAGGGCTTCATGAGCTAAATGATATAAGTAGTGCTATATCACTAGCATTGCTTTGCCATGTTGTCTGGGCAGTGTCCAAAATCTGCTGCCAAATGGTCCTGCTCTGTATCATAGACAGTATCTATCATGTCTACACTACTTGTAGTGGGCTGCTTAGCATCCATATTCTACAGGTTAGTAAGGCTGAGCAACTAGATGCCAGTGATATCATCTGAATGTTGCTCTGCACCCTTAGAAACTGTGGAGTGTTTCACTTTGATCTACATAGATACTGTACTAGCTTGCTATGACTAGAAGCTTATGCAGTGGCTTCCAGGTGCCCTATGTCACACAATATGTCCTCTTTAGCAAGCTGCTTTATGCCTTGACCAATCAAACCTCATTACCCAATCTCATTTCCTTAAACAGACTTTACTTAGGGATGCTTTCTGTATTGCTCCCTTTTTTGAATGTCTGCCTCTATACTTGTGTTTGTGTTATCTGTAGCTATTGTAGGATGATTGGGTTAGACCTCCATGTGCCACACATGCTCTTCTGGTAGACTGCAGAATGCATAGGCAGGTGAGATAGAGATAGATAACATACTTAATATACATAATTATATAGTACTCTGATGTTTACTATGCTTGGGTCATGCTTATGTCTCTCATGCTCCTTGTGTGTGTCTGCTATTCTGTCTGTCTACATTGTGATTCCTAAAGGTAATTGTCCCAGCATTTTGTTAGGACACACCTCTAATAACGAGCTTGAGCTGTGCCTCAATCACTTCAGTGTAGTTGGGTACATCTCTGCCTTCCCCTTAGTACTAAACCATCATGCTTTTCTATTCCTTGGAGTAAATCTTCCACATAATTACATTTGATAAGTCTTTGATTATCTGTGCAAAGCTCTGCACAACCTAAACTTCTCTTCCTGTTCTGTAACTTGAAATATTCAGTCTATCCATGCTCTTTCAGTTGGTTTGAAGGGTTAACTATTTCCCTTATGCTTTAAGATATGCATTGTGTATTTCTTTTTTTCAATTTACTGCACAGTGCATCTCTACTTCTGATGCATTTCTCCCTGACATACTTTGGAGTAACTGCCATATAACAGTGAGAATTTTACATGATGCAATGCACACACTTGACCACCTGCATTAACCGCTGCACACATGCAAGAAGCCAGTTATGTTAGGTTGTTAGAAAATTGTAATTCCATAATTAACCATAAGAAGATGAAGTTGTTGTGCATTTTTCTCACCAGAAAATAAAGGGATGGAGGACTGACATTTGCACTCCTTAAAGTGCCATTGGAACCATAATAATGCAGGGACAATATTTTATTATTTTGCCATACATCACACAAATGAGGTGCTCATTGGTGCCTGTCTTTGCACAAAGGCTGAAATACCAGAGATGTAATTTGGGTACCACCTCTTTGTCATTTTTTTCTGAGATCCTTCAATGTGCGACTATTATGACCCAGAGATGGTAAGGGTAGTGCACCTTTTAGAACACACAAGTGGTGCAAAGAAGAGTACAAGATTTTTTGGAGATCCTCCATAAGCCATACAACTGCAGGTTCCTGCAGCTGGATTATACCAGGTCACAGTATTAGACTGATACCTGGAATATTTTGGCCAAGACCATCACTCATGCTAATGGCATCCCCTGCACAGGAAACCAGTGCTGTCACCACGACAGTGACATGAGTAGCCACAAGCTAGAGCTCATGGCCAGTGGGAAGATGAAATTAAGACATGACCTTCATGTTAACATAATTGGCCTGTCCATTCATCTTGTCATTGCATGGCACCATACACCTCATTCTGTTCTTCCTTTATCTTCAGCCTCTGGATAGGATGAAGAAATAGGGACAGACTAGAGCACCTAAAAGAGTGCCAGAGGAAGTAGAGCTACAGTTGTGAAAGATGTGTCTGTTTGCATTATGATTGCTGCAGCAATTAAAAATAATGGTTTATAACATTTATACAACAAGACCACATCTATCATTACTGGCATACTTTACAGAAATTAGTATGAGTAAGTGATGTTAGATTTTTGCTTCTGCATATCCCCTGCTTGTATATGTGGACAAGTAGTGCATCGCATTACATTTATGAGCACTGAGATTGTTTTGGATGGCTGTGGGTTCAACCCCCCCACCCAAAGAAAAAGATATATATATGTATCTATATATATATATATATATATATATATATATATATATATATATATATATATATATATATAAACCCCAGTAATATCACTGCAGCACTACAAGGTCCCTATATACCTTAGCCATAATTTATAATTGGTTGGACACTTCACAATATGCAATACATGGACCTGTCCAATGTGTACCACATGCACTTAACATTTGTATTGTGTGATCAGCATGTTTCTTATGTATATATACATTTTTATTATTGTCAGAACTGAAATAACATCACTGAACACAAGCACAGATTTGCTGTCCTGTTAAATCACTCCTGCAGTTATTATACTATGTCATGTGATGGTGGTTTTTGGTATTGGCCTCCACAACCACAACATAATTACAAATATAAAAAGTTTGAAGACATAGCTTTTACTATATCATATGTTAAATATACTACTAATATCCTAGCATTAGAAGCTTATTTTCAATATTTCATATGAGCATAGTTAAGAATGCAATTTCACTTTTGTATGTCTCTTCGCCGTCTTCTTTTGCTATTCTTTCTATTTACTACATTAATTTTATTTATTTATTTATTTATTTATTTATTTATTTATTTATTTATCTTTGAGATCTCTCCATTTCTTCTACTATTTATGCAGCAGAACACCAACCTGGACTGACCACACCTACAAACTTTGTTGTCCCCCCCACAGGTTGCAGTAGCAGCAGCAGCAGCAGCAGCACCACCACCATCACTAGAGGCACCAGCTTTCCAGAGTTGTCTCCTGCTTTACCTGCATTACCTGCATCACCTGCATCAGTTAGCATGGCATCAGAGGATTATACATTGGAGCACTGCAGTGCATGTTGAAGTGACACTTTGTCACCCATCAGGAACTGGCAGAGTTTGTGGTGGAGATACTAGACAAGAGATTTGATGCCTGCATCAGTCAAACACAGTCCATCCTCCAGGGACTTGTTGATTCATGTCCCTGCACAGTGCTGTCTTCAGTTTCTAAGGAAGAACCCATTGGTGACTGTTGCCAGGGTAAGGATGATCTCCCATTGTGTTGAAGATGACTGCATCCTAAAACCCCAGTTCTATCCTCATACCTAGTGCTTCCATCACTTTTGTGTCTATAACCATTCCTGCAAGTTATATAATCCTCCCTTTACCTTTAGTTTCCTTCTGTATGGTTTCCTTCATCACTGTATTTCCTTTCCCTCATTGTGTGACCACACACCCTGTCAGTCAAGTCTGTCTTCAACTGTAAAACACCTACAGTCCTAATCACTTCTTACTTTCCTGAGATCCTCCCCCAAGTTTACCTTCTCAATAATAAAATAAAAAGGTACCTGTCCCACAAAAAAATACTCCCATCCATACTTTTCAGCCTCATAAACCTTAAAGTAATGTGCGCATGACTCATAATAGTTGTTCATCATAAAACGTGTAGAATTCTTGCACTTGATTGAGGATGTCAGTCATTGAATCATTACAAGTCTTGTTATAGTTCACCAATGACTGCATTCATTTCAGAGGTATGGCTCTTATCCCACCTCTGTCCTATTCATCCCTCATTTGCTCACTCCGTGTCTTATAATTTACTTGCTTTCCCATTTTCATTTCTGTTCTGTTTTCCCATTTGCAGACTTTCATCTGATTAACAAATAGACAAACACACAACAAACATGCCCCAAAACAGCTTATATAATAAAAGCATCTTTCAGTGGTTATATGTTGTAAGTTGGCTGTCATAATACAATGAGTTATAACTACAGGGAAATGATAGTTACTGTCCTACAGCAAAAATGAAGAAAAATCCTTCAAATATGCTAAGATCCTGTCATTGACTGTGCAAATGAGCTTAGTTTAGGAGCTCTTTAACAAGTAAATGTGAAGTACAGCAAACGTAACACTTTCCTAATGAAGGACTCTGTGGCCCAAAATGTTCATGATGTGATAAATCCATTCTCAGTGCATGAGATGTTGTTTTACAATGTTTTGTTTTAATGAGGATTAAGATGGCTGCTATGAGGTACAACTCCATTACCTCCACTTATAAATCCAAAGGAATCCTACATCATGCTCATCAATTTTACCATTTAGGCAAAAAAATAACTAACCATAGACTGATAACATGCAAACAAAAACTAACAATAGACCGATAACATGCACAGCTGTCTTTCCCTTGCAGTACTGGAGTACAATCAGCAACTGCTCATACTTGTCATCGATGACTCATCTTGTGTGGTGCCTTTTGTACCATGTGGCCTTGAGTCTTGAACTTGGAGATGACCTTATAATCAAATCCTGCAAAATCAACATCGGATATAGCAATAAACAACAAATCTGTGTCTCTGTTCCAGGAAAACTTCTAAGAACAGCTATAATGTCAAATGAATTAGAATTAATGGAAGCACAAACCATCAAAACTAAATTCTCCCTGATCAACACTCTTGTAAAGGGTACCACCACTAATAAAAGACAGGAGACAGAAAATAATGATGAAAAGAAATCTACCATGGCTAAACAAAAAACAGAATATCCTTTCAGCATGGATGAATTAAAAATAACTTAGCAACTCATTCAAACAGTCATCCAGAATTTAGCAACATACTATATCAACTACCCTTACAGATATTTCCAAATGGCTAGACTCCTCAGAAAACAGTATAGCCCTTTGCAAAGACAAAAGTCAGTACCACAAACACTCAAGCAATAATTAAGCTAAATGAAGAAATAATAGACCTGGAAATATGCTCTTAAAAGAATAACATTAATATAGGACTACAGGAAAAAAATTGAACGATCCAGCACAAACATAATTTAAAGATCCCACTGAGCATTAAGAAAATCATAGACTAATAACTGTACCAGACAATTCTATGAAAACTACTTAATTTTGAAGATGTGCAAAGAATTATGTCAGCAGCCAAATCAAAACTGGATTTCACGTTTAAGTGTTATAAAATAAACTTTGCAATAGATCTCCTTATACAAATTAAAGCTTTAAGACAAAATATGTTCTTACTGTGACTGCTTAGTCAAACGAAACATCAAGTTCCAAATGGAATAGCCAGAAAAATTAGGTTTTTCATATGCAGGATCTAAATATGCTAGTACTGGGCCACAAGATAGCTAAAACCATTTTTAATAAACTCAAGTTTATATCTCCTTCTTGATCTACTTCCTGTTAGAATGATCTCATGGATGTTAGTGAGAGACAGAGAGAGATTCTATGTTTGGAACTTTGTGCTGTGACTGGGCAAACCGATGGGTGTCAGGTGTGTGACAAGAAGTTCCACTGTGTCACCATATTGTTAAGTGTAACACAACCACTCTTCCAAATTAAAGAAGCAGGAATGTTACTAACACTTTTCAAACACAATAACTGTTTTGTACATGGAAGCATTTCGTTGCTTTCCAACAAACGATAGCATCTCCATTTACTACACCTCCGAGATGAGCTGTCGTGTCTCTCAACCTGTATCTATTTTACTGAACTCCTTCCATTTTCACTTAAGATAGTAGACAATGACATCAAATTTTGATGTTTAAATATATAACTTCTAATTAAGTTAAAATCTAAATAAGTTACTATGTTTATTATAGTGATATTTGACATAACATCTATAATTTTCCATCATAGTTATTCATCTTGGAGCTGATAGTATGATTTGGAAGTTTCATAATTTGATAATGGCCCCGGCCCCAAAATCCGGACAATACCAAGAAAGGAGGGGGGGTATCCATATTCATCAAGGACACCCACACCTCAAGACTGGTGGCAATGCACGATGCATCGGAGACCATCCAGGTGCAATTAACCATAGGCAAGACTGCTCTGCAAATTGTAGCATGTTACAGGCCACCCTCACAAACTCAGGAACCTCACATGGCCTTCCTGAAAACACTAGAGGGGATAAATGTATCACCAAACACCATCATACTAGGTGACTTCAATTACCCTAATATAGACTGGGAACACTACTCAAGCCCAAACACCCTAGCCCTAAAGTTCCTGGAATTCATAAACTCAAATGCCATGGAACAACTAGTCACCATCCCCACAAGAGGAGATAACATACTTGATCTCATCATCACGAACATGGGAGCACAATGTTCAACACCGGAGGTGTACCCTCACTGGTGAGATCAGACCACAAACTAATCTCGCTGGAGGTCCTCATCCCACCCCACCTGAAATAAAAAGACCACAGTAAAGAACTTCTCAAAAGCCGACTTCACACTTCTAAAGACTAGTGTGGGCTCCTTTAAGGCCCCCGAGCATGGAAAACAGTACTCAAGCCGCTGAATCACTTACAAATGCCTTCTACCAGCACCTGCAGGACTGCATGGATAAGGCAATCCCAAGCAAAACAAAGACTCTTTGTACCAAAGGCAAGCGTCCAGTCTGGTGGACCCCAGCCATAAACAAACTCTACAACAAAAGGAGGAAGCTACTACAAGATAGAGCAAAATCCTTAAAAGGTAAGACACCCTTGATCACTATAAGTAAAAAACTAAGAGCTCTCATAAAATCATCCAAAGCAAATTTCGAGAGAAAAATAGCTAAAGACTCAAAAGACAATCATAAGGCCTTCTTTAGCTATGTTAGAAACCTGGGAGGAAACTCCCAGATATGCTCAGAGCTAGTTCAAAACGATGTGAAGATTACTGATCCTACAGACATTGCCAACATACTGGCTGACAGGTTCAGTGCAAACTTCTCACCCCCTCCCCAAAAGGAGAGATATCTATACCAAACGATTGCAGCTCCCCAAACATCTCCAGCGCCCAAGTGAGAACTGCTCTCTCCAAAGCAAAAAACACAGCATCCATGGGACCTGATGGTGTCCCCGGCTGTGTGCTCCATGAACTCAATGAGGAATTAAACCCACAGCTAGGACAGCTGTTTAATCAAAGTCTTACCTCTGGATACGCACTCCAGGAGTGGCGACTGCAACTGTGGTACCACTTCACAAAGGCGGTGCCTCCACCGACCCTGGAAATTACCGCCCATTAGCTTGACAAGCCTTATCTGCAAAGCCATGGAGAGGATCATAATGGACCTCATAAATAAAGACATAGGGAATTTGCAGACTTTGGATCCAACCCAGTTTGGCTTTGTCAAAGGCAGATCATGCCTTTTAAACTTGGTTGACTTTTTCAAACAGTCACCAAAGCCATTGATGAGGGAAAGGCAGTCCATACAGCCTACCTCGATCTGGCTAAGGCCTTCAATACAATACCCCACTCGGGTATCATTGAAAACTCATCAGCTTAAATGTCAACCCATACATCACAAGATGGGTTGCAAACTGGCTGAGTGACAGAACCCACAGGGTCAGAGTTGCTGGCGCCATGTCAGACTCAAAGCCTGTCACAAGTGGTGTCCCACAGGGCTCAGTCCTGGGCCCACTCTTGTTTGGCATCTACTTTTCAAGTACAAGCAAACACAGGAGGGTTATGGCTGACAAAGTTTGCAGATGACTGCAAACTGGGCGCCATAGTAGAAAACACATCTGACACAGATATCCTTCAGAAGGGTCTCACAGAAATGGATAACTGGTGCCAGAGCCACGGTCTAAAGTTAAATGTCAAAAAATGCATAGTCACACCCTTCGGGAAAAACAAGGTTACCCCTAGCTACCAAATAGGTGGCAATCCACTGAGCACAGAAGAAGTTATCAGGGACCTGGGGACCCAGGTTGATAGTAGTCTGTCATTCGACACCCATGTAGCTAAAGTAGTTAGGAAGACCTTCTACATTGCCCACCTTATCATGAAGGGATTCTCATCTAGATCAAGGGAGGTCATAGTCTCCCTTTACTCATCACTCATCAGACCAATGATTGAGTACAATGCCCCATTCGTAATGTATCTGACCCGACACTTGCAGCAGCTGGAGAGGCCACAAAAGTTCCTCACCAAAAGGATAAAGGGTCTCAAAAATCTGTCCTATGCTGCCCGACTGAAAGAACTCCAGCTCTATTCAGTCGCCACCGCTTGCTCAGAGGTGACCTTTGCCTAACATACAAGGCCATGTCAAACCCAGATTTGATGAATATGCTTCACCTCAAAAAATCTAGATCCATCAGAGCCACAAGGGCGGGAGACTTAAACCTTGACACGGCTATTAATAGGACGTGCTGGAGGGATAGATTCATCACCCAAAGACTCCCTATGCTGTGGAACAAAATCCCGGTACATGTGAGGCAGAGCACCTCGCTGGCCTTGTTCAAGAGAAATCTTGACCAATGGATGGAAGATCGCAGATATACCCCAGGGATTACCTCAGTGTCACTGCTCGACAGAGGCACAGCAAAATAATGGGTATAGTTCCCCATACTAAAGGGGTGGCGTAAGCCACAAAACGATGGGCTAGGCTTGTAAATGCCCTCGGGCAGATAGCCTAGTATGAACCTATGAACCTATGAACCTATAAGATAATCAATTTGTGTTTGAAAACATTGTTACAAGTTGTTTAACTAAATCTTAATGTTTTTTTCTTAGCATTTTAGTTAATTTTACTTGTAATATCAAAACAAGTAATTGAGAGCATCGTTATTTATAATAAGTTAATTTTACTTCTCATCAAAACTTTAAAAATATATTGGAATTCCATTTTCATTATAAGGAGTTTGGGGTAAGGCCCAGTACACTGAGGAGCAGAGTTATTTTTGCTATTTTACATTTAATACCACAAGCAAGCATACTAGTCTGTTAATACCTTACATCAAAAAAACTTTTGATATTTTTATATACAAGTTTCCACACCATTTATCATACTTGCAGATAGCTACAGTATATACACATACACATAACTAAACACTTAATGCTATTTATATTGAAATACATTGATATTTAATCATATTCATATCACTCACATTAAGCCTAAATAAAAAACTCACTTTAAATTCCTTTGGATAATTCATTGTAATTATACAAATCTTATCTTTCTTCTCTCTCTAACCATTCTAAACATAACATATGACTAATTACTGTCCCATTTTGTCATAGAATATAAAGGGATTACAGTCTTCCAAAAAAGAAAACTTTTTTTCATCTCTTCTGTAAGGCCAAGGAAACCTATGTGAAACAGAAACAATGCTAAAGACTAAAAAAATTGATTATTGCTATTATTGCTGGAAATTAAAAAAAAAAAAAAACAGGGATCACCATAATTAAAATGTCATCCCATCATCAGATCATTAATTCTGCAGTTGATTCACAAAGCAGATGGTGTATTTTGTGATTAAATATCCTAACATAAGTAAACTTATTCTGCTCCTGTATATATATGCCCCATGCTATAGACAAAACAGATTTATATCAAAAATACATACTCTAATCAACAAATACGTTCATAGGTTCATATGCTGGTACTAGGCTATTGGCCCTAGGGCATATACAAGCCTAGCCATAACAATTCCCTGGATATTTCTTCTCACAATATTTACTTCCCTGGACCCCTGTCTAGCGGGGCGACTGACGTGATCCCCAAGGTGAATTTCTTATCTCCCATCCAATTGTCAAGGTTCATTTTGAAGAGGGCCAAGAAGGCGCTCTGCTTGACATGTATGGGCAGTCTATTCCAGAGTATGGGGAGTTTCTGGGCCTATACCTCCAGCATGTTTTGTTCATTGTGATGACAAGGTTTAGATCCCTGGAGTGTGTGGCTCCAAGGGATTGGGATTTCTTTAAGTGGAGCATGTCTAACAGCTCAGGGTTTGTCATGGCCTTGCATGTTAAGCAGAGATCACCTCTGAGTAGACGATATGCCACAGAGTATAGCTGGAGTTTTTTTAGATGGTCAGCATAAAGCATCTGCTTTAGGCCTGTGATTCTTTTAGTGAGGTATTTCTGCTGCCTTTCCAGCTGTTGCAGATGTCTTGTGAGGTACATACCAAATAGGACATTGTACTCTATAATGGGTCTAATGAGGGATGAGTACAGTGGGACAATGACCTCCTTTTTTCTGGATGAAAAGCCCTTAGTGATGAGGTGTGCCACATAGAAGGATTTCCTGACTGTTGTGGCAATGTGGTTATCGAGGCTGAGACCACTGTCAACCTGTGTCATTAAGTCTCTCATCACACTTTTGGTGTTTAGTGTACTGCCTCTATGTGGTAATTCATGGGTACATGGTTTTTCCCAAAGGGGATAACTGTACATTTCTTGGTATTCAGCTTGAGCCCATGGCTTTGTCACCAAGCATCTGTTTCTGTAAGGCCCTTTTGTAGAATATCCACATCATTTGGGGATTCAATAATGGCTCCCAGTTTGCAGTCATCTGCGAACATTGTTAGCCAGAGTTGGCCTGTACTTCAGAGAAGTAGACGCTAAACAAGAGCAGTCCCAGAACTGAACCCTGAGGTACTCCACTTGTCACCTGTCTGGAGCTGGATTTGGAGTCAGTTACTTTTACAGTCCGGGTTCTGTCAGTAAGCCAGTTGGCAACCCATCGAGTGACGTAGGGATTTATGCCCAGCTTAGTAAGTTTATCTATGATTCCAGAGTGGGGGATGGTGTCAATGGCCCTGCCGAGGTCCAGATAGGCTGTGTGGACCTCCTTACCCTCGTCCACAGCTTTGGAGACTGATTTGAAGAAGTCAATCAGGTTCAGGAGACAAGATCGGCCCTTCACAAACCCAAACTGGGTGGGGTCCAGTGTTTGATGGTTGCCAAATAAAGTAAATATTATCTTGTAATTGCAGATAACTGGAATTCAGTCTTATGCCTAGTTAATAACTGTGTAGGCAAAGTCATTCCCATAAATCAATCAATGTCATCAGCTATCTTGGATCTAGTACTAGATCTAGATCTATCTGACCACCTTAAGGTTTATAATTCCTATAACCATACTTATTCCTGTAACCAAAACTTCATATTGTGTTCAAACTGTCACAAATCTTCATCTCGCACTGACTTTTTCCCAATTTCAAACATCTTGACATAAAATTTTGTTACTGAACTCAGATATTTCTCAGACCACTCAAAGATTACAATATCTCTGGATTGGGACAGACCAAAATAACAAAAAAATACAGTCATTCCATTGACACTTAATTCCTGGCTATTACAGAGAGATGACGGTAAAAAAGAAATTAATTTTCTGCTTTAAAAAATTATATTGATATAAATAAAACAGAAATGAAAACTGACATTCATTGGGTTGCCTTAGAGGCTCAACTTAGTGGAACATTAATCTGTAAAGACTACTTTGATAACAAATCCTTCAAACAAAAAAGAAGACGCCCTTAAAATCTCTAAAGTCCATTTTTTTAACTGTTCAACACTTTATAATGTCATTTATAGGTTCTTAGGTTCATAGGTAGGTACTAGGCTATTGCCTAGCCAAAAAGGTACCCTGGCTTTCGCCACCCAAGAAAATTATTTTCCTGTGCCCCTGTTGAGCTGAGCCAGAGAAGGGTATTCCCCGGGGTGAATTTCTTATTTTCCATCCAGTCATCAAGATTTTTCTTGAAGAGTGCTAATGAGAAGCTTTTTTGATATAGATAGGTAGTTTGTTACAGAGTATGGGAAGTCTCTGTGACAGGAATCTGTCCCTCCAGCATGTTTTGTTTATTGTGGTGACAAGGTTTAGGTACCTAGAGCATGTAGTTCAGAGGGATTGAGATTTCTTTAAGTGGAGCATGTCCGATAGCTCTGGGTTTGACATAGCTTTGTATGTTAGGCAGAGATCGCCTCTGAATAGGCGATATGCGATGGAGTAAAGCTGGAGTTTTTTGAGATGGTCTGTGTAGGGCATCTGTTTGAGGCCAGTAATCCTCTTTGTGAGGTATTTCTCCAGCCTTTCCAGTTGTTGTAGACATCTTGTGAGGTACATACCAAAAGGGGTGTTGTACTCTATAAAGGGTCTAATGAGTGATGAGCAGAGGGGAACAATGACCTCTTTTTTCCTGGATGAGAAACCTTTTGTGATGAGGTGTGCCACATAGAAGGATTTCCTGACTACTGTGGTGATGTGATTATCAAAAGAGAGACTGCTGTTCATCTGTGTCCCAAGGTCTCTTATTACACTTTCAGTATTAAGTAGACTACCACCTATGTGGTTGTTCATGGGTACAGAGTTTTTGCCAAAGGGGATGACAATGCACTTTTTGGCATTGAGCTTGAGGCCATGGATTTGACACCAGGCATCTGTCTCAGTAAGGTCCTTTTTTAGGATGTCCACATTGTTAGGAGTTTCGATTATGGTTCCTAGTTCGCAGTCATCTGTGAACTTCATTAGCCAAAGACCTTCTGTGTTAGCCTGTACTTCAGAAAAGTAGATACCAAACAGGGGAGGACCCAGGACCGAACCCTGTTGTACTCCACTTGTCACTGGTCTGAAGTCAGATTTGGAGTCTGCTACTTTCACAGTGTGGGTTCTGTCAGTGAGCCAGTTAGCAACCCATCTTGTTACATAGGGATTTATACCTAGTTTAGTGAGTTTATCTATAATTCCAGAGCAGGTGATGGTGTCAAAAGCCTTGGTTAGATCTATATAGGCTGTGTGAACCACCTTACCCTCGTCTATGGCTTTGGTAACTGCTTCAAAGAAGTCTATCAATTTAGGAGAGATAATCTGCTTTTTACAAACCCAAACTGGGTGGGGTCCAGAGTTTGGAGATTACCAGTGTCTTTGTTTACAAGTTCTATGATGATACGTTCCATGGCCTTGCAAACCAGGCTCATTAGGCTAATGGGGCGGTAGTTCCTGGGGTCTGTGGTGGTCCCCGTTTGTGGAGTGGGATAACCATTGCTGTGTGCTATTCAGTGGGCACAAAGCCTGAGGTGAAGCTATAACTGAACATGGTGCTTAGGTAGGGTGCCAGTTCATTCTGTAGTTCCTTATTACTTTAACATCATAAGCCTTTTTGTTTGGTTCTCTTAAATTACAATTAAAGTCCCCTACTACCATTATCTCCATATTAACTGCTACATATTTTATCTTTCTAAACATCTCTTCCCTCTCCTTTTTTATAAGATAAGCATATAATGCAATAATTCAAATTACATATTCCCTCCATCTTACTTCAATAGCAGTAATTCTGTGATAACACTTTAATGGCATCTTTATATAATACAAGTATTCCTAAACAGGTCTCTGTCCCAAAATTCCGTATTGAGTTTTTCCCCATCAAACTTCAGTTTGATATCTTTCTGTTTTTGACAAAAATTTAGTATTTTCTAGTATAATAACATCACTATCTAACTTTTTACACCATTCCAAAATCCCTATTGTTCTTTCCAACTTTTTAAACTATTCACATTTATTGACAGAACTTTACGTGTAATTCTACCTTAAATAATAGTATGTATTCATCCTTTCCCTTTTTTTTTTAAGTCTTCCATACTTTTCCTTTCTCTCATTATTTTTCTAATTGAAGTTCTTTTTTTTGTCTAGCTATATTCCATTTAACATCCTCATTCTCAATTAAACTTGAATCTTCTTCTTTAGCATTTACTGTATTTAAATCATCTTTCACTTTATTTTTTGAGTTACTTGTTCCATATCGGTATTACTACTATCATGTGTTTCCATTTTTTTCTCTTCTCCATCCTTTTCTATAGCTTTGTCCTTATTACCTTATTCTATCACATTCACTGTTATATTTGGTACTACTTAATTTTCTTTTTCTTTACACCCCTCCCAAATGTCCCATTTTTTTTCATTTATAACATTTAGGTTTACAATCTTTTGCAGTGTGTCCTAAAACCCCACATACACAACATTTTCTTTTTTTACATTTGTTAATTAAATGATCCATTTTTCCACACAAAAAACACATTTTTGGCTGTCCCCAATATCTCACCAAACCTCTATCTCCTTCAACATTAATAACACTTGGAATATGTACAATGTCCTCAGTATCTCACCAAACCTCTATCTTGTTCAACATTAATAACACGTGGAATATGTACAGTGTCCTCAGTATCTCACCAAACCTCTATCTTGTTCAACATTAATAACATGTGGAATATGTACAGTGTCCTCAGTATCTCACCAAACCTCTATCTTGTTCAACATTAATAACACTTGGAATATGTACAATGTCCTCAGTATCTCACCAAACCTCTATCTTGTTCAACATTATTAACACTCGGAATATGTACAATGCAATCATTTTCCAGTCTGAATATCACATTGCAATCCCACACCCCAGTCATTAAACCTGTTTTATCATATAATTCAGTACATCATTACAGAGATTTGATAAGTGATTTTTAAAGTCTCTTTTTTAACCTCAGTTCATAATCGAATATTAATTTTTTTCTTTGTTTCCCTAAAAGAGGGCTTAAGTACATACAGGTTCCATCATGAACAGTTTTCCTTTTTTTCATATTCTTTTATAAACTTTTCCATTATCTGCCCAGTCTCGAAAATAATGTCACGAAAAAAAACTCTTTATTAATATGTATAAATGTTCTTACCTAATTTGTCTTAATCCCGAGCATCTTAATAACTTCATACCATACTTTGCATCTATCCATTGGAACATCTTCCTTATTTTTGACTCAAACCTTAAATAGACTTTTTCTTCTAACATTCATTACTTGTACTTGCTTACCAGGTATGATTTCTTCTCTATCTGTGTCTTCTCACTCTGCTGCTCCTTTCCTTCTGTAATTTCTCTATCATCTCTCCCCAAGACAAATCCTTTTCATTTTCTGGTTCACTTTCCTCCACCATCTCCAATAATATATCATTCCATAACCCTCCCAACTAGAGGGTTGTAACAATGCAATCCTGTGTTACATCATTGGATGTAAAAATTGTCTGCTGGAACAACTCTTCTGAAACTATTTCTACCGGATCTGCTGCCTTCATACTGCCTTGAAAATGCTTAACTGCCTTTTTCTCCACCTCTGACACACAATTCTCCTCTCCCAAGCTATCCATAGCTTCTGACTCTTTCACAGACATATTAAAATATGTACTGTTTGATTAACATCACCAAAATCATGATTTGCCCTAGCATTCAGCTCTCTGACCTTCATTTTGGTTTATGGTAGCTTCCTACTTCTCCGAGATTCCTTCACACCTGGACTGGAAGCAGGAAGCAAAACATGCTACACACAAATGCAGCCCCCTATGGAAAAGAGTAGGGGAAATTCCTTGATGCCATGGCCAAATTACTCCCAGTAACACAAATACCATCTTGGTTCTCTACTGAAAAGAGGCCAGTAGCCTAGCAAGACTAACCCAGTTAACAAAGTAGAAAGAAAGAAAGAAAGAAAGAAAGAAAGAAAGAAAGAAAGAAAGAAAGAAAGAAAGAAAGAAAGAAAGAAAGATCACCTCTAAGAATCATTAGTTGCCTACTGTTTTAGATAGCCATGTTGCTGGATTAAGTTAATTATTTTTCTCCTGATGAGAGCATGCTTGTTCAGTATATTGATAAAGGTTATGTTAAGTTCAAGGGCAGCTTCATCTAAAGGAATATTTTTTAAGATATTCAATTTTATTGTTTGAAAGTGGAGATGAACATCTCTGTATTAAAACTGGATAGGTTATGCACATTCTTGTATGTGTAATATTTTACTAGATGCACACAAGCTCGTTAGTAAAACTGGGCAGGTGTTCATTTAGGTTGTCAGATAGTGAGCCATATTGATAGACATTACTGGGTTTAGTTAAGAGAATCCACTCTAGAGCAGAGGCCTTAGAAAAGGGCTTGTTAGACCATTTTGTGTTTATGAGCTGAGAGAAACCATGCAGGTTAATAGTGATATTAGAGGTTTAAGATACAATTTGAGCTCAGTCTATATTAAGGTCTCCAAAGATGATGGCTTATTTCAGTATATTGATAGATACCCAGGATAGTGTCTCCTCTGATGTGCCAATGTTATTGCCATGGGGAATATATTAGACTATGATACATGTGGTCTTATAAGAGTTTAGCTTGAGTAAGGCAATTAGAATTGTTGCATTATTTAAAGCATGTAAAACAAGTCCATAAATTTGATAAATGTTCAAGCCTTATAACTTTTGAGGAACACTATCTCAGTAATTGTTGGCTAGAGACGTCTTAAATTTTACTAGACTATTTGTACCTCTGATATACTCAGGTAATTTATTTCATAATGGTACCATCATATGTACTAAATAACAAGTTATTTTCTTTTTATTACATAACTCTGAACAGAACTTTAAATTATGATTTGTATAGTCAGGATTACTATGTGCTTCCAAAACCAATAAAGACTGAAGAAAAGAGTCATTAAACACCTTATTGCCAAATACAAATTATCACCTGATATGTTTATAATGGAAAGTATAGAGACCCACTGAAATACATCTATCCTTATTGCATAACTGCTTAATATCAAGTATTCCTTTGGTAAATTTTTGAGGTACTGATTCTATACAATTATACTGTTAATTAAGAGTACAGAATACTCCATCATGTTCCAGTGTTTATCTGATATAAACTGTAAATAAACTAGCTAAGATCATAACCTCTCTCATAAAGTTTTTGAGAATCAAATCCTTCTGTCTCAAAGCCTTATTACAGATGACTCTTACATGATTATTAAAACAAAAAGAGGAGTCAGTCAGCATACCAAGATACTTATATTCAATAACTAGCAAAAAAATCAAATGCAGACAATGCATGATATCTCCTTAAGTTTTGTTTACCAAAATATATGACATCACACTTTTTCACTAAATGAGAGACCAACTATATTAGGACACTTACCTAAGTATAGTAAATATCTATTAATATTAGCAAAAGTCACCTTCATTATTACAAGAATAAATCCAAAGTTACAATCATTGGTGTATTTAACTAACCAATGATGATGATCATCATGTGGAATAGAGCAAGATTGATATTAAACAACAAAGGTCTAAGCTCAGATCCCTCAGCACCAGTGCTGTTTCATTTTTTTCCTTTGTGTCACTACGTTTTAGGTCCTACCTCTGAACCAATGATTAATCTACTTACATAAATATTGATTAGCCTTATATTGTTCCAATGCTAAATCGACAGTATGGAATGACAGTAAGTCAACAGCTTAGGTTAAATCCAACCATTCTTATTCTCATCTCCATTGCCCAACAGATGTAATCATAAAAGTCTGGCATATTAGTAAGTGTAGAATGACCTTTCAAAACATTATGTTGAAAAATATCAAAGAATGTTAGATTATTGCCTTT
Organism: Protopterus annectens; assembly: GCF_019279795.1. Lineage (NCBI taxonomy): Eukaryota > Metazoa > Chordata > Ceratodontiformes > Protopteridae > Protopterus > Protopterus annectens. The sequence continues at coordinate 1,780,396,224 of NC_056732.1, forward strand.
AAGTATGATTTTACTAATACTTTTCTCAAAACAGTTGCATAACACTAATGATAGACCTATTGGAAGATAATGTTGTAATGCCATATTATCTCTAGACTTGAAATTGGAGTAACTAATGATTCCTTTCAAGATCTTGGTATGTATCCATTATAGATCATAGAATTAAGTGTCCTAGTTAATATACTTACTAAACAAATCATTTGTATTAACTAATACATTTCCAGGAATGCAATTTCCACTCCATGTATCAAATTTAATTTTATTTAAGGATCTTAGTAACATTTCTTCAGTAATGTTAAGACACTTTTGTCATTCAATCAACTTTGTATTCCACAAATCGAAAATAGCAATCACTCTTATCAATGCCAAAGCTAGCAAAAGATCCATTAAATTTATTAACTATCAATTCATGATCATAGATCACTGTCCCATCTATAAAAATAGAATTAATATGATCTGTTTCATTCCAGAAGGAATTAGTATATTTATAAAATTTGTTGATGTTTGTGTGGTAATTTTCCAACAAATTTTCATATTTTATTTTTAAATTTCTTATACTTGGTGATAGCCCCTTGCTTCTCACCCTTAATTTGTTTTTATTAAACTTATTTGGACACTTATGACAAATACAAGAAACCCTCTTTTTCCTAAAATTAAAGTTACCTATCAGTACCAGAGTTCTTTAATATAAATTCACATTGAATATAGACAATTATAGTGAATATCTAAATCCATTGTAGGAATACAATAACAAAGTAACATTGTTTTAGGATCATGGAACAATATGCCATAAGCTTTGACTATTATACCCTCCAGCTCAGCAATAGTCTTTACAAGGTTACAAAGACTGAATTTCTAACAAAAAAAAGTTACACTCCACCTCTCATGCTTATTTATAAGCATTCACATCTGTGTATCCTAGTATTTGTAAGTCAGATAAATTCTATATGTCTCAGTAACAGTAATAAACTCTTAACCCCCAGAAAGTACAACAGACTTTAACTCACTTTCTTTGTTCCCCAAGCTTTGGGCATTACACTAGCAACATTTTAAAGATGTATTACATCTTCTGTTTCTATTGCACAAATGGATTCAGTCAGGTGAGACACTAAAAGTTTCAGCACAATTCCAAAAGAAGCCTGACAGAACCTTAGATCCATAATAATTAATATGAACTACCCCTTCAGAACCTTTTTAAGTCATACTCGTAGTTTCCCAAAGTCTTATTAATTTAATATTGTACACAAAGTTTCTTATAGTTTTATTAATATTGTAGGCAAAGAAAAGTTGTCTTAGACATTTATTAAAATTTTACCAGATAAATAGTATGCCATTAACCTATAACCACTTAAATGTAACAGTACTGAAGCACCACCAAACAACAGAATATAACGTCTACTCAAGAGAGGAACAGTTATAGCTCAGCACACAGCAGCAAATAAGGAGGCACTACCATTATTAAACACCCTTAAATGCCTATTAGATAATAGCCTCCTTTGTGTGTTCCAACAAGATTTTAGAACACAACATTGTATTACAACAGGGCTACTCAATTACACTTAACTATGTAAATGCTGAAAAGGAAAATGGAGACCAAGGCTTCAGGCTTCACACTCTACTTAGATCTATCCAAAACACTGGACATTGTTTTCCACCAGACACGTCCTTACTACATCTCCTTACTTGGCCTTAACTATGCTTCTCTCTGTTGGTTTCACAGCTACCTCTCAAATAGAGAACAGGCAGTCAAGTGGCAAAAGAAATATCCCCATTTCTGCCCATCACAGTCAGTATTCCATAAGTGTCAATTTTAGGGCCTATACTCTTCAACATTTTTGATCTACATGCTAATATCAATGGAGCATCATTTTTGTGATACACTGATGAAACCACACTCATCTGTATTGCCATATCCTTCCAGTACCACAGGAAAAAAGTCACTTGTATCTATTGAGCTCCAAAACTCTCACCCCTTGTTGAATGCTATTAAAAAAGCTTATTCTCTCCACTCCCAAAACCCATTCTAGCATCAAAAACACACTCTCCATCACCTCTGATAACAATACATTGACTGAACTAGTGACTCATATAAAGCTACTTTATTTTGTTTCAGACAAGCATCTAAATTATACATTTATATATGACCAGAAAGACATAAAAAAAACATAGTAGACCTTTTCTAACAGACAATGCCAAAACAGTGAATCTGCATTTCTCCTTCTCTCACTTTTATATGTCTCCCATATTAACATTCAACAGATTATGCTAACAAAAATGTAACTTAGCTATAACAATATAGCAAGGTTTGTTACAAACCATTCTAGCAAAACCCGCCATTGTCAGTCTTTAAAATAATTACATTGACGTGAGCTACCATACTACCTTTTTCTAACCCAGTTAACAGCTGTCTATACATTCATTTAAAAAGCACAAAAGTTTCCCATCTCACCATAGTTGAACCTTAGTCCCCTAAGAAATCACTGTGATCCACAGGCCGTCTTCTGCTAACCATAATCAAAACTCACAGCTGGGATGACCAATTCCCTGTACTCCATCTCTGTCTGCAAAACTTGGAATTCTATTCCAGTTAGCATCAGAAACAGTCCAACCTGGTTGTTGCTGTCTTTTGGCTTTTTCTGGTTAGGGGTCGCCACAGCGGAACTCCAGTCCACTACTGATTGGCAGTAGATTTTTACGAAGCTCAATGTTCAACCTTCAACTAAGGCACGCCCATTTATGCATGTCTTTCGAACACCCGCCCAATCACAGGGAGGACGTGCAGACTCCACACAGAAGGCACTCCCTGCACTCCAGCCGAGAATCGAATGGGAGAACCTCTTGCTGGTGATTTCCAAAATTCTACTCAAATGAGATATCATCAGTTCATGGCTTTGCCCTTGCACTCCCCTTGCACAGGCTCTTCACCCTTGCACCTGTGCATCTATACCTCTTATTTATGCCACACGTTGTCTACTCCACCTTTATTATCCTTGCGTTCTACTTTACTTACCTGTTTCTCCAGGTAATTCTTCCCACTATATGTATGTTTTCTGTGCTGCTTGGATACCTCTATTTTCCATCTATAAGCATATCCTCTTCTGCTGTTCTTATAGTCTTATAGCTTATATGAAGTTACCTTCTTCTCTGAAGTCACTTCCTGCTGTGAACCTCAGTTTCCTTGAGCCTGCCTTTCTTGTTTTTCCTTTCATCTTGCAAGGTTTTACGTATTACTACTGAGAATTTTACTGCTCTACATCTGTGTTATCATTATTAAGTCCACACCTGAACTACAAAATGTGACTATTCATCTATGAACTTCTAAATGAGGTAGATTTGTTTGCAAATACAGCTAGATGCTTTTATTTGCATTCTGTAGTTATTACAAATTCTTACTATATTCTCAGTCATGGCTATTTTGTATTTTGTCTTGTTCTGAAAAAAAAACTACTGAGTGTTTAAAGTTCAAGTCTTGCACCAAAAATGCTACCATATGTTGTATATCAACAGCTTCTTTTTCTTGGAGCTGTTAGACAAATGTCTTCCATGAAAAGGGTCTATAAAAGCACTGTCAAATTTCCTTGCCAAACACAATAATTAATAAATGTGTACATACTGTACATACATACATAAACAAATACATTTTTGAAGTTTTCTCTCAAAAGAGCCAAACTATTTTCAGGAAACCAGATATTTATAGAATTATTTCACAAATGATAAAGAATGAAAAATTAAGGCAACATTTTTACATGGATTATGTAAAAAGATGCACACAAAAAAAATCTCCTTACTCCTTGCTTTGACACTGTAGATAGGCCACCGCATTCCTAAACATTATGATGCAATCCACTGCAGAGACTGTGAGAGATGTTTCTTGTTCATGATTTTGATAGTATAAGTCATATAAGAGAGCTGCATTACCATCACAAACCCTACTCCAGGACACATGGCAAGCTAACCAAGCCAGTTTACATGCACATATTCCCTTTTAAATGTACTGATGTATGTATGTTTGCAAACTGGCTGATGCATTCTTTGCATTAGCAAGAAATATGATGGGAAAAAAATAATTGCATTGTGCTGAACTAAATTATGAAAAAGTTAACTATGTTTTCTGCAAAAATATCAAGGGTGCAATATTATAAATGTCTGCTTGTTGAACAGTGGAGGTGATGTTCAGTGTGACAGTATTTGTTATTATGGCCCTGTATTTAATGGACATCTGCTATGCCTCCTAGTAACCCTGCCTCTGTTATATAGGTTTCAGCCTACATCTTTTACAAGACATCAGATTATTGGACAGTTCAGATGAAGTTGCCCAGCAAGAGAAAGAACAGGAAACTGTGGCAACTCTGATGCAGTCAATGTTGTGGAGTGATAGGCCAGTGAGCTTCCATTTGAAAGAGCAATGGATAATAAGGGTAAAACTAAAAAGAATGTGGCACAGGGAGATGCTCTGGAGCTTTCTATAGCATGCCCAAAGAAATAGAGAACAAAGAATGTGCCCTCCGACTAGAAGAAAATGATCTAAGAGAAGGGTTGCTTGATTTAATAGAAATGGACAGACATATTAGGATCAATAAAAGAAACAGACTTCAGAAAGTAAATAAAACCCAAAAAGTTAGAAGTCTGATAAAACAAATGAAAAATTAGGACTGTCCATAGGGATTCATGTGATATAGCAGAAGTAAATGGGATATATTACTGTGCAGCTAAATTAATAACAGATAAAGTCGTACAACAAAAAACATGGGGTAGTAAGGGAAAGGAAGGGGAGAAATCGAATGCCATCATGGAAGTATCGAATAGCAAAAACTATAAAGCAATTAAGACAAGAATTGTTATTGTTAGAAGAATATAGAAGAGGGAACAGATCAACAAAAATACAAAAATAGATGTGGTAAAAATAATGTCCAGTATCAGAACAGATCAGAATCTATTTGCACTATTCCAAACAATAAACTAAAAATATCAGCCCCGGCAGAAAAATTTAGAAGCTAGCAGATAAAGTACAAAATAAGTAATTTACTGATGACCAAAAAAGTTTTATAGAGAAGTGGGAAACAAGGCAAAATGAACTGAAACACCACCAAAAAAATAAGAAATAGATACATTTTGGAGAAATTTCCATGAATATCCTCTGGAACACAGTAAAGATGCTAAATGGATAGAAGAAGTAAATGAAAAAATAAGAAGTTCAAATGTACAGGATATGAAATGGAATGAATTAACAGCTAGAGAGATTGAAACAAAGTCAAGAAAGCTCCTAATTGGAAAACTCCAGGCCCAGATGCAGTACTAACTTCTGGCTAAAAGTAGTAACATCTTTATATGAAGATTTAGCCATGAGCAAGAACTATTTATATGCACACCCTGAACAGGCACCACCCTGGTTAACAACAGGAAAACAATACTCATACTTAAGAGTGAACCTGCAAACTATCCTAAAAACTATAGACCAACAACTTGCTTTCTGACAATGTATAAATTATACACTGGCATCAATGCTGAGAGAGTCATTTAGAAGAACGCACAATCATGGCGATAGAACAAAAGGGAAATAAAAGAAAGTCATATGGAGCAAAGGATCATTTGCTGTTAAATGAAGTCATAATGGAGAACTATAAAAAGGGGAAGAATCTAAGTATGTCCTGGATAGACTACAAAAAAGCATTTGACAGTATTCCACATTCATGGATAAAAGAGCGCTTAAAAATGTCTAAGATACACACTACAGTGATTGATTACATTACAGTAACAATGAAACAGTGGCAAACCACTTTGCAGTTATGCCACGATGAAGGACAAATTATTATTCAAGGGATAAAAATTCAAAGGGGTGTATTCCAGAGGGACTCCTTGTCACTGCTGCTCATTTGTCTTGCCATTAACCCATTAATCTGTTTAATTTACAGATTAGGTCATGACTACAATTTGGCTCCCAGAAAACAACAAACACTTCTCATTTTCTTTCTGTAGGTGATTTAAAACTGCATAGTTTATAAGATGAGGAACTAAAATCAGAACTGCAAGTGTTCATTTTTTTTCAGATGATATAAGAATGTCATTTGGTCTTGACAAATGTGCAAAAGCAACCTTTAGAGCAGGAAAGTTGCAGCACTGAGAAAACATCAATTTGGGACAGGAATGTGATATAAAAGAACTTCAGCAAGAGGGAGTGTATAAATATTTGGGAACTGATGAATGATCAACAATAAAACATGAACAAATATGAATAAAACTTAGTAAGGAATATTTTAGAAGACTAAAATTAATACTGAAAAGAACACTGGCATCTAGGGATAAAGTCTAAGTTATAAACCAATTTGCTCTTCCTGTCCTAATGTATAGTTTTGGAGTGATTGACTGTCCCCAAAAGGTGTTAGATCAGTTGGACAGGAAAACAAGAAGGATGCTTCATGATTATCAAATGATTCATAAAAATCAGTGCATACCAAGACTATATAATCCCAGTTCTGAAGGAGGTATGAGCCTCCTTGAAGTTGATTACACATATAGATCTGCAATTGTAGGACTACACACATATCTGCTGACCTCACAAGACCCAAATGTAGTGAAAGTTTTAAAACATGAGGAGAATATGTCTAAGATGACTTCCCTGCTTAGTTTAGCAGAAGCATATTGGTGTCAAGTGGGTATGGAAATCAGTCCAAAAATAGATAAAAATCAGGCAGCAAATGAATGTGCCAAAAAACAAAACAAAACAAAGGAAATAATATAAGGTAAAGGATCAGATGAAAAGGCAAGAAATGTGGAAACTGCATAAATATAGCTGCAAGTACAGAAAACCCTTGGAACAACCTTATGTTTATTAGGATCAAATCCAGGAATGATAAAGGAGAGGTGAATTTAAACCAAAAGATCAAAGGTTAATATTGCTGGCCCAAAGTCCATTGAACATGCGGGAGAAATTAACAGATATAGGTTTTGTAAAACAGAATTGGAAACAGTCACACATCTTGTTGCTGGATGTGATATAATAATGGCAGAAGGACTGTATACTGAAAGGCATAATAATGTGGCAAAACTGTTGCACTGGAGATTGTGAAAATATTGCAAGACTGAAGTAGCTAAAAACGATTGGAAACATGAGCTCCAAGACATCATATAAAATGATAGTTTATACCACATGTGATCACCAATCACTAGCAGTTCAAAAATAGATGTGAGAAAAACAGCTCTAGTAGTCCATATAAAGAAGACAAAAGTAGCATTGATCATTGAAATCGCTATACCCTGTGACTACAGAGTCTTATGTACCGAGAGACACAAAGTCATAAAATACCATGATTTGCATGCAGAAATGAGGACAATGTGGAAGAAGTATACTCAGACACTTCCAGTAGCAATAGATGCAAGGGTCTTAAAAAAATTTACAGTCATACTTAGATATGTTACCAATACATGTAACACCACAGGAATTGCAGAAGGAGTCGTTACTGTGCACATTGCAGGTGCTGCAAACAGCACTTCTGGCTAACATCAAAGATTGAAACAATTTTAATTTCAAGAACTTTAATCATACTTTAACTTAGGAATTGGATCCATTTCCATCATGGTATTAGAAACCTAAAAAACTTGGATAAATTAAAAGAGAAAAATAACCCTGCCTTCCCATATAAGCTTCAGCCTACATCTTTTATGGGACATCAGATTACTGGACAGCTAAAGTGCTACCAAGGTACACCACCACACTATACCAGAGAGTAATTAAATGCATAATTGATGCTGTACCCTGTAGAAACAAGCACAGGGCAAACCTCACAGAAAAGGTCCATGATGTAACCATAATATCAACAAGCTGCATAAAAAAGGAAGATAATTTTGACTAAAAGTAACTGCAGTAATTCCCAGAGTGATATTGCTCTCCTCATTAAATATGCAAACTCAGGAGCTTAATAAAATCCACCAAGCCAAGTCTGAGGCTAAAAGAGCCACACAAGCCAAAGACAATCAAATGGTCTTTTTGTAGTTATGTTTATAATCTTAGAAGTACAACACAACAATGGGCTGAGCTGATTGGGAATGATGCCACCTTTGCTGAAGCTGATGGTATTGCAAATTTACTGACCAATAAATTAGGCTCAAACATTACCCCTCTTTCCCCCCATCTATCCCACATGATATACCTAAAACTGACTCACTTCCAACTATAACACAACCCAAATTCTAAAGGTGCTAGCAAAAGCTAAATATACTGCATGTATGGGTCCTATATTCCTAGATGCATCTTAAATAGCATGAAGCACCATTTAGTTGCACACCCCTAACAACACAGCTCAACCTCAGTAGCCATACATGTTTTTTACCAAACAAATGGGGAATAACTTTTGATATTCCCCTGCATAAAGGGAGGATCTTCCACAGACCCAGGCAACTACAGGCCCATAAGTCTGACCAGCATCATATGAAATGCCATGGAAGGACTTATCATGGAACTGATCAATAAAGACAAAGGGAACCACAAATCATTGGATCCATTTGAGTTTGGATTTGTCAAAAACAGCTCATGATTACACATTCCAGTGGACTTTTTGGAAAGGTTCACCAAAGCAATGGATGAAGGTAAAAAGGTACACACTGCATACCTCAATCTGGCCAAAGCATTTGATACAATCACCTCTCATGCAAAGTAGAAATTTTAAATAAACTAGGAACAAGACTCTCCTTCAATCTTTGGATTGCCAACTGGCTCACAGATAGGATGCAGGAGAAAAAAAAATAGAGGAAGCTACTACCACAAAGAGATCAGTCAACAGTGGAGTCCCGCAAGGTTCAGTGATGGGTCCTCTCCTGTTTGGCACCTACTTCTCTGAATTAATAGCCAATACCAAAGGGCTCTGGATGAGTAGACTCTCCATCCACCTGTTCATATTCAAGAGCAACTTGGATCTATGGATAGGTAATAGAATATTTAGCCCAGGACTGCCCCCTGTACTACTAATGAACAGAGGCAGCAATTAAATGCATTATCCTATGCATGGATCCTCTCAAATTATCTACAGTATGATCCCAGCTATTATCACTAGGGAAAGAAGATACTTGGCCAACATTTAACAAAATAACACACTGAAGTATGTCAAACCCATCCAGGTGGGGGGTTACAGCCCCCACCCCCCAATGTGGGGGCAAATTTTCCCATGTTAGCCAAGTGTCTTCATTCCCTGTAAAAAAATGATGCTGTTCAGGTTCAGTTTATTGAAAGTTCAGTGTTGTGGTTTATGGAATCTGCAATTTGGGTAAGTGTAAATTTGGTCTATCGAAGTAGTCTCATATATATATATATATATATATATATATATATATATATATATATGTGTGTGTGTGTGTGTGTGTGTGTGTGTGTGTGTTTGTGTGTATGTTTTATGAGACCATGAAATGTTATAAAACTACTTCAGTATTCTAGCTTTAGGTAAATATTTGATATTAATATCTTCTTTTAGGCCTGGGAATTTTTTGATCTTTATTTTTTATTGATAAATTATGTTCATAAGCTAAACCATGTTGACAAAAATGTCAACCTCTGTTTTATCAACACACTTAGGTCGGCAAGCCAGATGGACAACGGGTGTGCGAGATTGACAATCTCCAGGTTTGGGGAATATACCCTTTTCCCAGAAATTGTGCAGTCTCAGAGATAGAATAAATAATTAGGAGGGAGGTGGGAGGTAGGGGGCACATGTTTTAAAATGTGAATGTTCTACAATTATTCCTCATACTATGCACTATAACATGTTGCTGTTTTTGGTGGACATTGACATGTTGTTGTTAGCACTGTCAGTGTTTCTTGATTCACTGGTTTAGACAGATCCATAAAATCAGGAGCACTTTTTATAATCAAAACTCCCAAATGTTAATATCTGTGTTATCAACATAGTTTTGTTGGCATAAGCAATGGTTGACAGGTGTGTGAGACTGATAATCCTTATGGATGAGGAATATGCCCCTACCCTGGTGATTTTGCAGTATTAGAGTCAGTACATATACTTAGGAGGGAGTAGGGTGCAGGAGGATTTGCCTCAATGCAAAACAATAGTTTTGTTTTGCATGGTCCAAGGTTGTGCCTTCCAGCATGTCCATTAGAGTGTGTGGACCTTTTTCTTTCAAGCTTTTGCAATAAGTGTTTTACTGTCAATCTGCTGAAGTTTAGACTAACTTCAGTAGACCATCTATCTATCTATCTATATACTTACCTATATATATATATATATATATATATATATATATATATATATATATATATATAGATAGGAGCAGTACAGAATCCTGAAAGCCCAAAATCCTGAACACCAAAATCTCAAAAGTTCAAAATACTGAAAACTCAGAATCCTGAAAACACACAGGATACCAACACTCACTATACTCCAGCACAAGTACATACTGAAAAAAATAAAACACAAACTATATTACTGTTCTCCAAGTATAAGCAGGAGGAAAGCCCCCCTACACCCCCCATGTGGGTGTAGCATAGACTAGATTCAGGCATCCTTAATCTAGTTTTGTTTGTATAACTTGAGCACTAATCCAGGCCATTGCTTTTGGAGAAGGTTCCCTTGCACCCTAGTGGAAGCCATTGCTTTTGGAGAAGGTTCCCTTGCACCCTAGTGGAAGGAGTGTGCAGTTAGAACTTTGTCTGATTGAAGACTGCTGGAACAGGGCACAGTTTTGAACTTTTTTACTGGTTAATTGGGTAATTTATTTAAATCAGTTTGCTCGTTTTCTATTGTTATATACAAAAAATTGCACTTTATTCATCTGTTTTTACTGTATTTGTGTTTCTTCTTACTTTATTACTTTATTTTTCTTTTGATGCTTGTTCTTAAAAGTATTTAATTGCATTTATTCTGCTACATTTATTACTGCTTGTTAGTAGCCTGATTAAATTGTAACTGTTATTCTACGCCTTTGTTTGAAGCACGTGGGCTTCAGACCAGTCGTTTTACATTAAGAAGGTTTGTGGTCTGCACTATTGTGGCAGGACAGGTAGCTTACATCCTTTTCAGTTGGGAGTTGCTGATTGAAGGCTTAGTGCCTTTTATTATAAAAGTGTATTAGTTCTGGTTTAAGCACTTGGGCTTTGGCCAGTTATTTTACACAAGAAGGTGTGGTCTGCACTCTTGTGGGATGAGAGGGTAGATTCTGCCCTTCTGAGCTGGGAGTTTCTGGTTAAAGGCTTATTGTACCTACTTATTTGCACTGTTTCTTTCTGAAATTGGTACATCATGTTTGCTGTAGCATAGACTAAATTCAGACCTGCTGAATCTAGCTTTGTTTGTATAACTTGAGCACTAATCCAGACCATCTTTTTTTGGATAAGGTTCCCATGCACCCTAGTGGCAGGAGTGTGCAGTTAGAACTTGTCTGATCAAAGACTGATGGAACATGGCTAATTGTTTAGCTTTTTGTTGGTTAATTTGTTTAAAATCAGTTTGCTCATTTGCTACTGTTATATATATATATATATACTTTATGCATCGCTGCTTAGTTAGGGTTAAATTATTCCCAGCACCATAAAGTCTGCTCTTCAAATTTTCCCTTAGAATGAGCCAGGTTTTAGTTTTAGCACTAAAATCTGTTTCTTTGTGCTCAACACTTGTTCAGAACTCATTGTAAACACTAAATAAGCTACAAATTACTACAGCACTCAACTTTCCTCACTTGTCTAGAGGAAAACAGTTTTTAGTATTTATTAAATAAGCATCTATCCAGGCATGTCTAAGGGTCAGCTCCTGGTGTTTTCTCCTGTCTATCTGATGAATCTGGGCATCTTGGGGCAATGCAGCAATTGCCTCATGTACACAGACAACCCTCTCCTCCTACCACCCAACACTACAACTTGTGAGAGATGCATTTATATATCCAAAATGGAAGCAAAACTGTCTTCACTCAAGATTAGACTAGACAGTCAAGAGGAGAAGGTAAACACTTGCACCACACCACACTCATCACATAGTCCCTCAAAACCTACACCACCAAAACACACACACATAGAAACATGAAACACACACCTACATTCGTGGAGGCTCTCAATAAAAATCTGCTCAAGCAACAGAGACCTCCAAAGCAGAAACGCAACCAACCTCTACCCCCCAACACAACCCAAATGACACACAGCCCACAAATTCAGTGTGCCACTCAACCACAGCCCATAAGGCATAACAAGGTACCCAACACTCTAGTCATAGGTGACTCTATACTCAGACACACTAATGTTCTACTCACCAGGCTAAACAAGGAGAAAGTTACTGTCAGCTGCCTGTCAGGTGCCAGGATCTACCACATAATGCACACACTCAAGTCACTCCACAAGTACAAATATGACTATGTCATTGTCCATGTTGGTGTGCATGACCTGAGATGTACCTCCCTGGACCACATGAAAAGAGACATGGAGGAGCTCTCCAATCTTGTAGCCCAGGCAGGTATGACCCTATCCCTGAGTAGCATCCTGTCATCACCAAGAATACCACAGTACAAGGACAAAATTATTGATTTCAACAATTGGCTAAGCTTCTGGTGTCATTCTAAGGGGATCCAGTATCTGTCTGCCTGGGATGACATGCTCGACAGACCACAATGCTTTGCTAGAGATGGCATGCACCTGTCGCCCTTGGGATTCCGGATACTGGCTAAGGCTCTTGCCACCCCTATAGTGCCATTTTTAGGCAAGGTTCAAATGACAAATTCACCACCTTAACAGGTACAAGCAAGCAAAATCTGAGGGTAATGCTACTCAATGCTAGAAGTCTAAATGTCAAAATGCATTCACTCGAGGCACTCCTTAAAATGGAGAACATCAACATTTGTGCAGTGACAGAGACCTGGTTCAAGGCTCCAAAGACCAGGCTATAAATCATACCACACCTTTCGGCCACCTAACCTGTTCTGAAACACTAAAGGTGGAGACGTGTCCATATTTATTAAGGATATCCACACCTCCAGGCTAGTTGCTCAGCATAATCCATCCGAGATTATCCAAGTGCAACTAACTTTGGGTAATAACGCAATCCAATTTGTAACTTGTTACAGATTCCCCACCATGCCCCAGGATTCCCACTCCTCATTTCTTGATACACTGGAAAATATTAGGGTACAACCCAACACCCTAATAATTGTCTATTTCAACTACCACAGCATTAACTGTGAAAACTACTCATGTACCAACTCTTTTGCGCAACGTAGTCAGGAATTCAACAATTCCAATGCCGTGGATCAAATTATCCACACCCCCACCAGGGGCAGCAATATCCTAGACCTGGTCATTACCATTCCACACCGGCGGTGAATTCCTTATTGGTCAGATCCGACCAAAAGCTAATCACCCTAGACATCCACATCCTGCCCCCACCCCTATTAGGGAACCCACCGTAAAAAATGTCTCCAAAGCCAACTTCACGCTTCTTAAGACAGAAGTAGCAAATTTCATGACACCCATGCAGACGGACAATAGAGGTACAACTGCTGAATCTTACAGAAATGCACTTTATAAGCACTTACATGAGTGCATGGATCGTGCTATCCCTAATAGAACCAAGATGCTATCCTCCAAAAAAGGAAGCCATTCTGGCGGTCCCCTGCCATAAACAAACTCTACAACAGAAGAAAGAAACTGTTGCAAAAAAGAGTGAAATCTCATGATTGGAGGAACTCCCTGGTCAGCCTCAGTAAGAAGCTGAGATCCCTCATAAAATCCTCCAAAGCTAGTTACGAAAACAAAATCGCCACTGATTCTAAAAACAACCACAAAGCATTTTATAGCAATGTCAAGAATCTCAACGGCAACACTCATATCTGCTCTGAGTTACAGCACAATGGCACTAAATATACAGAACTAACTGATATTGCCAATATCCTGGCAGATAGGTTCAGTGCTAACTTTACCCCCCTCTCACCCCCTAAAGTGCCCATTTCTATATCGGAAGAATACAAAATTCCTGTAATCACAGCTGCACAGGTAAAAACCACACTCTCCAAAGCCAAGGACACAGCATCCATGGGACCTGACAACATCCCTGGCTGCATTCTACATGAACTGCAGAATGAACTGGCACCCCCACCTAGGCACCATGTTCAATCATAGCCTCACCTCAGGCTTTGTGCCCCCTGAATGACACACAGCAATGGTTATCCCACTTCACAAAGGGGGAGCCACCGTGGACCCCAGGAACTACTGCCCCATTAGCCTAACGAGCCTGTTCTGCAAGGCCATGGAATGTATCATCGTGGATCTTATACACAAAGACATTGGTAATGTCCAAACTCTGGATCCCACCCAGTTCATGTTTGTAAAAGGCAGATCATGTCTCCTAAACCTGATAGACTTCTTTGAAGCAGTCACCAAAGCCGTAGATAAGAGTAAGGTGGTTCATACAGCCTATCTAGATTTTGCCAAGGTTTTTGACACCATCCCCCACTCTGGAATTATAGATAAACTACTAGCCTAGTACCTGCCTATGAACCTATACACCCCCTGCTACTTAAATATATCAGCTCCAAGACTGCACTTAGTGTAGTGAAGTGCAATCTTGGAGTTGATATATTTAAGTAGCAGAGTGTGTGGGATTGCAGCCCCCCCCCCCACACACACACATGGGGAGTGCAGGGGGCTTGTCCCCCTGCATATAGTTGAAGAGTAATATTTTCTGCATGTACTTGTGCTGGAATATAGTGAGTGTTGGTATCCTGTGTGTTTTCAGTATTTTGAGTTTTCAGTATAGTCAAGACCATATAATCGAGTTGTTGAAAACACGGAGATTTTGAATGGAGCTCATGGTACAGGGAGGATCAGGAAATTTACCCTTATCCTCACTGTAGTGTGATCTTGGAGTTGGCATATATAATTTGCAGGGGTGTGGGGTGTGCTTGGGGAATTTTTGTGTTTTCTTTTTATTTGATGTTTGAGTTTTCAGAAACTCAATCTTACAGTCTCTTCAATATTTTTTTCATGTTTCTGAAAAGTTGATCATCCGATTTATGCATTTATAGCTACAGATATATGTGTGTGTGTTTGTGTGTGCATGTATATAACCATTATGACAGAAAACCCAGCATAGACAATATTACCTGCATTGTATAAAAATAAAAATATTGGGAATTCCAAGTTGCGTATGCATACATATACCTATAATGTAAGCAAAGACAAAATACATCGTACTGTACATTCAACAAACTTGCCCTTGTCAGTATCACTACGCATTTATATGTTTTACATAAATACTGTTTGCTTTATTGTTCCTTTAATTCATCCAAAGACTTCAGAGTAGCTCACAGACTTTTTGGAATCCTACCCTTAGAATCAATTTTTGTGATCATATGATACATATTTAATTTCAGGCATACTTTTTATTTTTATAGTTTCTAAAGAAGAGCATTAGAGCACCTTCTTTGAATTTTCAATGCATAAACTTTTATCAGTGAAACGTGAAAGCACATCCATTCTACTTCAAAATGAAACTAGGATTTTGGTGAGAGATTGGTCAGATTTACATGGGAGTATGGAATTCATATATAGGAATTCTCCAAAAAAATGGACATGAAAGCTTTACGTATAAGTAAAAAAAAGAATATATACTTTAGAGCAATGTGAATATCACTGCATTTCTGAGTGAGCCAAAAATAATCAACCACGGTGGTAAAACAAACATCTCCATCAGATATAGAGCTTGTACTTTTCCTTTATTTCTATCATTAATTATGCTGTACTGTGGTATAATAAAGCAATGCAAGGAATTGCTTCACTCATTCAGTTCCTTTCTGCACTTCGAAAGCAGTCTTGCATCCAGGTGCTTGTTTTCCAGGTATCTTGCACATACTGCTGATCGAATAGGTATTGAACAGGTATTCAGGTTTGAGTATGGCAAGCTCTACAGCCAAGGTGAGCAAGTAACAGAGAATAAGAGTTTCACAGAGGTACAGAGCAAAGTGTAGAATTATAGCTAATATTTACTTATAGACTTGATGAATGTCTCATCCTAGATTTGTGCATGTAACTGGGTTCTGTATATGACTACAATGGTCTCAATACCTTAGCGATCACTTTTAAACTACAGTGGTCGCATTATTTAGTGGTTACAATAATTCATTTGAAACCTTGATTGCCCTCTTGGCTTTAAATGCTGCTCGCATTGTCCCAATGTCTTTTATTGCCAACCATTCATGATTTTAGCTTTGGGTAGAGTAGTTGTAATATTCCATTATCTGGCTCCACGTGGCCAGATTGGCATCTTTATTCTGCATGCTTTTAACTTCCACTGCCTTGCTGCTGGTCTGTAATGGCTTTTTTAAATAATTTCTGTACATGTGTAAACTGTAACACTCCCAACTCCGTTCCCACGTGGCTGAATGGCATCCTTTTTCTACTGCTGCTATCAGCCTTTTTTTCTCTGCCTTTTGACCGAGTTTACACACTAACCTGGTGTCCTTTTTACTGCTGCTGTCAGCTTTCTTCTCTGCCTTATGTTCGGGTTTACAAGCAAACCTGCCTATCTGCTTTTCTCTGCCCTGCAGCGACCTAATGACAGCACAAATCTGAAACACATTGCCATTTTAAGCTAGTTTAACTTTCTATCAGGGGAAAATTGGCTAGCTGAAAATCTACTTATCCTGAACCCTAAGAAAAACAAACTTCTGTTATTCTTCCCCCGGACACTCTCTCATCTAAAATCTAACTTTCTTATCTCATCCTCCAATAACACCAAAATACAACCTGACTCCCACAGAAAACTTCTAGGAGCCATCATTGATGACAAACAAATTAAATCTACACATTCTACAAAGTATAAAGAAAACTCACCAAAAGCTAGGTATGCTCTACCAACGCCGTAGATTCCTGACCTATAATGCCAGACTGTCCCTATCACAGGCTCTTCTTCTTCCCTCCCTTCTCTATGCCACCCCTATTCTAACTAATATTCAAACAACTACCCTGGCCAAACTCCAACAAACATACCAAAAAATAACAAGGCTCATCACAAACTCCCCACACAACTCTCAACACTGCCTCTCTCTCAACTCCTTACAATGGCTAGAACTCCCACAACAACTTCTTCTATCTCAGTTTCAAATAATCCACTCCATACTGTATAAACCATTAACCTGCCCAGCCCTGTCCTCCTTAATGTCCACTTATATACCAACTCACACACTTCGTACCTCTAACCAACAACTCCTCAACATCTACCAACCAAAAAAATCTATTGGCAGATTACTTTATAAATCCTTCCTATTCAAGGTATGGAATAACCTTCCATCCCATTTACGCTCCATAACACACCCTTTACAATTTAAGAAAGAACTCAAACTACACTTTATGAGGACAAAAAGCTGTACTTGCCATGACCCAACATAACCTCACTACACTCTGTCGTATACACTCCAGTACAATATATTTATATTTTTGCTTTTGAAATGCCTGAATTTTAAACTGGGAAGGTCTGACTGGCAAGGGTGCCCGCAGGCAGGTGCAAGGTGGTGCACTTGCACCCCCCTGGAACTGGCTGGCTGAGAAATTAATTTTATTTTAATTTAAAAAAAAAACAAAAAAAAAATATTTTTGTTTTTTTTAAAGGGCGTTCAACTTTAAGAACGCCCCTTTGCATCCCGTCCAGTCACACAGACGCAACAGGTGTTTGCGACCTGTTTTTGTCTTTTGTGTCTTTGTGACCGATGGTTTACATCTTTGTCTTTTGCACGCCTACCAGGAATTTGAATTCCAGAGGACGTTTGGGCTGTGGACACACCAGACGAATGTAGACGTGAGAGGTAGGTGTGTGCAGTTGTGTGTTTTAGTGTTTACGAGATGTGTGTGTGTGTGTGTGTGTGTGTGTGTGTGTGTGTGTGTGTGTGTGTGTGTGTGTGTGTGTGTGTGTATAAGAAATAGGTAGGTAGGAGTCTGGCCCAACCTTCCTTGATCTCTCATTTTCAACTACATGGAGACCATCACCCCAGTCCTGAACCTCAGGGCACTTAACCATGCTAACTACAACTAATCGGCTCCTAGTAAGATATGCTATATATTTCGCTCACTGTTTTCTCACTGGTATAAGGCATAATGTATTCATTTTTTGAACATTAATTGTTTATAAGCAGAACTAAAATTACAGTAAGTTAATGTATCAGCCCTCACAAAAGTTACAATTGTTAGCTCAACTTTTAATTATTTTTAATTTAAAAGGTAAAATTTCAATATCAAACTACAGTTAACTTTTTACTACCTAATGTACGCTCTCCCTGATGAAGGAGCGGCAGACAGGCTACCTTCCTATCTGCCCCGAAAGCGCCGGACATCTCAGAATCTTTCTCAGAACCAAGCTTGCTTCCATTGTTTTACAGATGGTAGTGGCAAGTTTAAATTTAGAACTATAGTCAGTAATCCCAGAGTTTTACAGTTCAATTTTAATTTTAAATTTAATTTTAAATTTAATTTTTTAATTTTTAATTTTTATTTTTATTATTTATTTTTTATTATTTTTTATTTTTTGGTTACATTTACATTTAAATTTAAGTTTTAGTACAGTTTTTTTCAAACATAGGTATAATCGTGACAAAGCAAAAGGCTCCAGCGCATTGCTAGAGGTTAGAAATGGGACATATGAACAAGTAGCTGGTTAATAAAAAGGAACTAAATAAGAGGAATGAGATGCGTCCAACCAGGTCCGTCTTCACCTTGTAGGCCTACTAAGGCCACACCCCCAACTAGTCACTTCTCATTGGACATCTCTCAACCACGTCCCCTCCACAGGAGCATAAAAGCAGCACAGCAACAGCTCTCAGGTCATTCTGACCAGCGCTTGGGGAGCGCACAAATAGTCCTTTTTAGGACTCACACATAGCAAAAGAACCGAAGATCTGTTCAACAAGAAGGACAACGGAGATCGACACCACCACGGAACACCGAAGGACACAACAGCAGCAGCTCTTCCCAGAGCTCATTGTGTCCATACACAAAACAGCTCTTTTCAGAGCTCACGTGGATCTGCACCTTACACCAAACAGCTCTTCTCAGAGCTCACAGTACACCAAACAGCTCTTCTCAGAGCTCACAGAGATCTGCAAAAGCTCTGGTAAGAGCAACCAGAGACACATTGAAGAATAAAACAAAAAAGTTCTTATTAGAGCTACCACCAACACCTGAACGGGCATTCAAAACACAAATCGGCCCTTCTCAGAGCTCACAGAAATCTGTATCAGCTTCGGTAAGACCAGCCGGAGGCACAGACACAGCTTCGGTGAACCAAACAAAACAGTTCTTTTTAGAACTACCGCATCTGCCCGAAAGGGCTTTCTAAACACAAAACAGCTCTTCTCAGAGCTCATAGAGATCTGTAACAGCTCTATATAGAGCTCCAGCTGCCCACAGGGCTAAAACAGCTCTTTTTAGAGCTAGCTCCACCACCGACTACATGTAGAAATCTGTTCACCGTTTAGGATCAAGAATGAAAGGCTTTGTAAAATTGGTTATTCCTTCCCTCCGTGCAGGCATCACTCAGGATCGAAAACCCAAGAGGTCCACACCTATTTTTCTGGTTTTATTACTCACATTTTATTTTGTATCTGTGGTCATGCAGTTTTACCAAATGTACTCTAGTTGCTGATCTGATGTTTGAAGCTTTTGGTTAACTGTGCTGTAATCATGCATTTTTTTTTCTTTTTTTTGCATCATCCTTAACATCAGCATCAGGCCATATGCCAAAACAGTCTGTTTGTGTTCCTCCCAGCTTCTAGCACTTAAAGACTCAAGGAAAGAGATAATTGCAAGGGGTGGCAGTCATCATGGCAGTCATCATGCTAAATGTTAGGAAATTTCTGGTCTTCCTTTTAGCTCTGTGTCTTGTTTAGCAGGTGTGATACACTGCCTGGCTACACTGAGCTGCTGTCAATGTGTGCTTTCTTATTTGCGCAATGCTTGTCTAGCATGCATACATTCTCTGGATAAACCTGAACTTCCAAATGCTTGTGAGTTGGACTGTAGTACTGAGTTTTCCTCCATATGGTACCCCTGAAACAGGACTTAAACCATGCCCTCCCTCCTTCCAAGATGGACTCTGCTGATTGCTCTTATCCCTCACTTGCCACCTTCTTCTTTGCCTGGGCCGTTATTCAGTTTCATCTGGGGGATAGTCATGTTACTATCCATCTGTACCACTGATCCCTTTCACTTTAGTATTGTATCATTCTTTTGTTAAATGAAAAAGTGGTATTTTTTTAAATATTTCTTCTGTTCTTCTGATAGTGTGTGTTACTGTAATCACATCTGGGTTATGACTGTAGAATGTCCAGTTAAATCAGTTCAGTAACTGTTTAGCAAAGTAATATATAATAAAAAGTCTAATATTTGTGTTCAGATGTGAGATATTTAATTTGCAAGAAAGTATACTCTGCAACATCAGGCCAAAATATTTAAATATGCTCACTTTAGAAGCTTGAAGGCATTCTAGTTGAAAAGCATGAACAAGGTCAACTTGTTTTTTTCTTTCCCTGGAATACCAAAATATCAGCCATTTTACTTTTCTTCTAATTCTGTAGTAGCCTGAGAGACTGGAACCATTCATTGTTTAAATTATTATTTTTTTGTTGTATTTATATTAAATCATGTAAATTGTTCCCATTACTGAAAAAGGTACCATTATCTTTGTGAAGTAAAATTTTAATTTATTTATGATAACTTCTTCTTCTGGCTTTTCCCGGTTAGAGGTCGCCACAGCAGATCACCTGTCTGCTCATGACTGGCAGTGGAGTTTTACGGTGTCAATTTGCCAGCCCGGTGCCCAACCTTCCACAAAGGCACACACACACACACTCATGCCTAGGGCCAATTTAGAGTGTCCAGTCTACCTACAGCATGTCTTTGGGATGACACCGGAGCACCTAGAGGAAACCCACATGATCACAGGGAGGACATGCAGACTCTACACAGAAGGCACCCCAGCCGAGAATTGAACCAGAGAATCTCTTGCTGTGAGGTGGCAGTGCTAACTGCTACACCACCGTGGTTATTTATAACTTGTAAATAATAATTTACAGTAATGAATCACAAAGTTGTTTTTGAAGAGGTTTATTTGCAAACACGGAAACTGCACAAAGGATACATAAAAATACATTTTACAGAATGGTTCAGAAAAATGAATGCTGAACCAGTTTAATGCCATTTAATTTGCAAAGAGATAGTTTAATTTTGCAATATATTGGTACAAATGCCCATTTCAAACCTGGAAGTAAACAAAATCAGCCAAACAGACTAAGAATGACATAAGCAGTAACATGATCAGATTTGTGAAAGTTTTAAATACTGTATAGTGCAGTTTGTGCTACATAACAATGGTCTCTGCTACTTTTTCCAAATAGCCGTAGAGATCAAATCATTTAGTAAGGCTGGAAGGTATTATGGTGCACAAGCAGTATATCACTCCATCTTCCATGGAGTGTTCATTAATGCTGTTTAACATTATTGCAGACTTTGTTGCCCAGTGTCCCCCTTTCCACTGCATGAAAGTAAAGTTTGTTATCCATGAGTCATCCCTGACTCTTTTCTTTCTGACACAGCAAGAGCACTACAAAAAAATGTTTCTGGTATGCTGTGTCTGTGGATTTAAGAAGTAGGTTGGGGTGTGTATGTGTGTATGTAAGAAGTAGGTGTGTGTGTGTGTTTGTAAGTAAGTGAAGGTAGGAGTGTGTGGGGGGGGTCTACGTTGCAAATTGTTTCCTCACAGGAAAATGAATTGGGCTGAACAGGTACAAATTGCTGTCAGCATACTCAGGTTTATTATTGCTTTCATATGGTATTCATAAGCAGGAATAGTATCTTTACTTATAAGTAAATTAGGCCCCAGCAGATATTCTGTTTTAACAACTTTGGAGTTTGTAAGAGGTGCTTTTTCACGACGGCAGTAGAAGGTGCCCACTACACCTGTGCTTTATACGGATTGTCCTTTACCTTATATACAGGGAAGGTGACGAGATGATAGGACAGAGTTTGTGTAGTGAAGAGAATTGCTGACACATATTTATTTTCTGACAACTCATTTTACTACTTAGGAGGGTTAATTGGGAGAGATGTCCTCCGCTCTTAGCATCATTTAAAGTGAATCATCTTGCAGCACTAAACCTGAAAAGTGTGGTCCTCTAGCTGCCTGAATCCCTCCCAGTCCTGACGCAATGCTAGAGTGATTCTGAATGGGTACTAGAAAGGATATCTTTGTCATTTGTAACCTGTGACATCGCTAATAGCTGTTAACAGTGACTGACAAAAGTGAACATTTTTTTCTTATGTAAATTAATCATAACGCTTTCAGAGTCTGGGAGAGCATCTCTCTGCCCCCTCTTATGAAATACAGCCTGGTAATTTAGCTTCGGGCAGTTTATCTGGTAGCCTTCAACAGTTCTTGATTTTTGTCATGCTCCTCGTAAAAAAAATATATATATTTTTGGTAAATCACTGAAGATTGCCGCCAATGAAGCCAGACATTAAATTTCCATACATAATCTTCAAAATGCAGGTTGATGTAAAACCTGTTGTTCTGTTAACTTTCTAAGTGAATTAAAAGTAGTAATTAAAAATTGTCCTGTATATTGGGCCTTTGTCCGATTCTTGGGCTAAAGAAGTTGAGTGCTATTAAAAGCATGGGACAAAATAATGCTGCAGAAAATGAGCCATCAAATCTGCTTGTCTGCTTAACTGATATTAACGTGACAAAATTAGTAAATGCAACCAGAAAAATATGCCCTCTGTAATTATTAATTTGTAATACAAATCATATTACTCTAGAAACTTTCTAAATGTGTCCCTAGTTTAAGGTCTTTGTTCCCAACATTTTAAAAGACTTTGCTCAGATTTCTTGTTCTAAGACATTGAGAGGTAGTTTGTGTGTGTGTGTGTGTGTGTGTGTGTGTGTGTGTGTGTGTGTGTGTGTGTGTGTGTGTGTGTGTGTGTGTGTGTGTGTGTGTAAGAGAGAGGTAGCATACCCTTCAGCTGTCCAAGTTTTTGCAGAATGTCCAGATTTGTACCCCATATTCCTCCTAAAAGGATTGAAGTTGCTAAATAAAATAATGACAGACATTTGAGTTTTCGACATTATATCCTTTAGAAAAATACATACTAACACAAATCCTGTTATTCTGCCAATTTTCTAGGTTCATGAGAGCAATATTTATAATCTGTCCCTATTTATTTTAGGCTTTGTCCAGATTTCTTGCACTAAGAGGTTGAGGTGTGTGTGTGTGTGTGTGTGTGTGTGTGTGTGTGTGTGTGTGTGTGTGTGTGTGTGTGTGTGTGTGTGTCTGTGAGAGAGAGTGAAATGCAGAGTTAGCAGGTGGAATTTATTTTCAAGTGCGTTTTCAAGGAAATGTGAGTTTCAAGGGAAGATAAGTTTACTGCTGCTCATGCCAAGTCTACTCAAAATGTGCAACTGTTTTGTTTAGCAAATGGTAACACTGTTGTGGTATAGAGTTTTAAAGCAGTGTTAGTAGCACAGCAGGTAGAAAACTTGCATCTTGATGCAGAGAGCTGTAGGTTCTACTCCCACAGCATGTAGATTTGTATTTAAAAGGGGTGGGTGCTGCAGTCTTGAGTATGTCCTCCTTTGGATGAGATGCCTAGTAACTATGAACCTGTTTTTCAGCTTGCCACCCATTCCCTATTGCAATATACCAGCTTACCATTTATTTTAATGTAACATAGGCAATTTATTCTTCAAGGGCAACAGACACTGAATTTGTAAATGAAACACTGAAATATAAAGTTGTTTTCTAGCAACAACCTCTTCATTGGTTTCAGATCTCTTTAATGTGGAATTATTCAGATGACTTTTACTTCTGCAGAGATTTTGCATATTGATTGATATTGGTGGATTGCATGACAGAAGTTGAGTGGCCCTTTATGGTTGATATATTCTGAATTGGGCAGTTTGCTATTATTGGTTCATATGATTTGTTTCATTGCTTAAAGGAAAAATGTTAAGAACTATAAATTTAAAACACACTCTAACAAGTGGTGCTGTACTATACAAGGGATATAATTCAATTATTATATAGTATAATTAATACAGTCAGGAAGGTGAATCAAAGAATTTTGCATGGTTTTAAAAATGTGTGCAAGGATCCTATGATTTGAAAACAGTCCAAAGGTAAACTTACCCTGTCACTGGCCAGATGCATTTTCTTTGCATGTGGGTTTCAATGTTGTTTCAGTGAATGTGGGTTTCAAAAGTAGAGAAGTTTTAAGGCTAAGTCTGTTTTCTTTGTAAGACTATTGCTTTATTTAGGTTTAGTAAATGTCTATCAGTGGTTGTGCTATAACATTTGAAATAAAAGTTCTAAATTAAATCCAAATATCTGTAATCATTGTAGAAGTAAAGCATAAAACAGTATGCACACTGAGAGATTTGAACAGTGTCTATGGCAAATGGGGAGACATAGCCAAGTAGTGGGACACTAGGATGGCTGTGTGGGTGGGGAGAGCTGTGTGGGCAGGCTCTGGGTTTGCACCCCCCTGCAAATAATCCTGCGGGCTCCCTTGCCGACTGGGTAGGAGCCCATTTTCAGTGGAGGTCCAGACAGAAAAGCTTCAAAGTATTTTTTATCAGCTCAGTCCTAATAAACTCATGCATACCTAACTCTATTTATTTATTTATTTATTTATTTATTTATTTATTACCATTTGTCAACCGGGTTGGTCCATCTGGGCCAGGAGCCCATTTTCAGTGGAGACCCGAGGAGAAAAGCTCTAATTACATACAATAAGGTATACATGATAGTTTAACAAGCCAAAAACTACAGTGATCAATTTCAAAAAACAAACCCCGGGATTCATGAAGCTCGGCGCAAGGCCGGTGTAAGGCTTGCACCAGCAGTGCAGTGTATAATCGGTGTAGCAGCGCCACATGCATAGTAATGAGTGCGCGCCGCAACCACAGACATGTGCAGAGGGCACGTGCGTGAGCCCAAGTAGGATGCACCCGTAGGCGTGGCCAAGCCGGCAGGCGATGAGCAACCTAAAGTGCTGACTGTCACAGGCCGCCTGCAATAGTAACTGCACCAGCCAGGGTCCATGGATAATGAAACGTACGCAGAGTATGCAACATAGTACCCGTTCACACAAAACGGAGAACCAAACATTAACCCACGAAGTCCAAATTGTACCCGTCCAAGGAACAAAGGATACGTATAATACTGTGTCCGTCACGCAATGCACTGTCAGTGGGCATACCCAGTGAAGGTGTACCGCAGCATGTCAGCGCGCCACACCTACACACAAGTAGCCACATGGGCATGGTCACCAGCAGTAGTGAGAGTACACAGCCGGGCAGCCGTGTCGATATAACAACCAGAAGGAAACCAGATACCCTAAACACAGACAAACATGTGCATAGCAACATGTACTACACCCAGCAACATGCCCGTCGCATACACATAGGACGGCGTATGCCTAAGCGTAATATCCAGAAGCAGAACCCATGCATGCAAATGTAATACACAACAGCCCCGTCATAGCACTAAACCCGCACCCATGTACGACCGTGCACCCAACCCAGCTAGTAGCCTTGCGCAGCTGCACACCTATTCACAATGGGTATACCTGAAATGTAGTAAGAAGTATTGTTCTAGGCAGTGCCACGCGGGCAAATATGTACCCCACATGTCAACATCCCACCTCAGGTACTGATATCCAAATGGCTGCATGTGAATGTGTCGGCAGAATGTGTACATCCCGCATGTGGTATGGACCTGTCAAAACCCCATAGGCGTGCACACGCCACGGTGCCCATAACTGTACACATCTGGACAAGGCAGTATGTTCAGCCACCGTACTGATGATTAGCTATGCAGACATGTCAAACACAACACATATGGTGGAACATCTGCCCACCAAGCAGGACGCCCCAACAGGGTGCCACATGCACAGAAGGTGAAGGTGGGACATCACACGTTGAGAATAGCGTTGCCGGATGGCTAAACACCCACGGCCAATGCAAAGGATGGAATAACATATATATGCCTGGATGAATGGGTATGTCATAGCATGGGAATAGGCCAAGCTATCCAACATAATAGCCATGCGTACCAGATACAAACTGCCAGTAACATGCAGTAGTAATGCAGGAAGGCATACACGACTGTGGGAATAGCACAGGACATATGGCACGTGCCAAGTGTTGACGCATGACACAAATGTCCAGGATGGGGCTCCCTGCAAAGAGGAACATGTGCCAACCCCACCCCCCACAGATGTACCAGCAGTGGAAACACATCCCAAACACACACCAACACTACCGTCCATCCCACGATAGCAACGGAGGCTGGACAAAGACCACCCTGACGCGTGCACAAACAGGGATACGTGTAACCGTTGCCCTAACAACCCCCTACAGGCCAACGAATAATAGTATGGACATATGCATGTAATGCTGTGAAGGATGTGTGGTAGTCCTCAGTATCACAGAGGTAGGTACACAGATACACTGTAATCAACCGTGACGTATGTGCACTGTACACAGCATACCTGCAGGTAATACATAGTTCAATCATGTGCCACAGAAATATACACATACGAATGAGGATAGGGGATAGACAAGTGTGAATGGGACAAACTATGAACATAGGTTCATAGGTCCATAGGTACATAGTAGGCTATCTGCCCAAGGGCAGCTATAACCCTAGCCCATAGTTATGTTGCCTTTGCCAACCCTCCAGTCCGAAGATAACAATGCCTATTATATTGCTGTACCTCTGTCAAGCAGTGACAATGAAGTAATCCCTGGGGTATATCTGCAATCTCCCATCCATTGGTCAAGATCCCCCAAGAACAAGGCCAACGAGGTGCTCTGCCTCACATGTACTGGGATGTTGTTCCACAGCATAGTGAGTGTCTGGGTGATGAATCTGTCCCTCCAACACATTCTATTAATGACCGTGTCAAGGTTCATGTCACCTGCCCCTGTGGTTCTGAGGGATGTAGATCCATTAGGTGAAGCATAGTCATCAAATACGGGTCAACATGGCCTTGTATGTCAGGCACAGGTCACCACTGAGCAAGTGGTATGTGACTGAATGGAGCAGGAGTCCTTTCAGTCGGGCAGCATAACACAAATTCCTGTGACCCTGCATCCGTTTGACGATGAACCTATGGGGCCTTCCCAGCTGCTGCAGATGTCGGGTCAGATACCTTCCGAACGGGGCAATGTACTCAATCATAGGTCTAATGAGTGATGAGTACAAGGAGACGATGACCTCCCCTGATCTAGATGTGAATCCCTGCACGATCAGGTGGGCAATGTAGAAGGTCTACCTAACTACGTTAGCAACGTGTGTGTCGAACGAATGGTGACTGACAACCTGGGTCCCCAGATCCCTGGTAACTCCCTCTGTGCTCAGTGGATTGCCACCTATATGGCAGCTAGGGGTACCCTTGTTCTTCCCGAAGGGTATGACTATGCATTTCCTGGCATTTAGCTGTAGGCCATGTCCCTGGCACCAGATATCCATATCTGTGAGGCCCTTCTGAAGGATATCTGTGTCAGATGTCCGTCCCACTATGGCACCCAGTTTGCAGTCATCTGCAAACATTGTCAGCCATAACCCCCCTGTGTTTGCTTGTACTTTGGAAATGTAGATGCAGAAAAAGAGTGGACCCAGAACTGAGCCCCGTGGGACACCGCCTGTGACCGGCTGTGAGTCTGACATGGTGCCAGCAACTATGACCATGTGGGTTCTGTCACCTAGCCAGTTTGCAACCCATCCTGCGATGTACGGGTTCACATCCAAGCCGATGGGTTTATCAATGATACCTGAGGGGGGTATTGTGTTGAAGGCCTTTGCCAGGTCGAGGTAGGCTGTATGGACTGCCTGACCCTCATCAATGGCCTCGGTGACTGTTCCTAAAACATCAACCAAGTTTTAAACGCATGATCTGCCTTTGACCAAGCCAAACTGGGTTGGATGCAAAGTATGCAAGTCCCCTATGTCTTCATCTATGAGTTCCATTATGATCCTTCCCCATGGCTTTGCAGATAAGGCTTGTCAAGCTAATGGGATGGTAATTACCAGGGTCAGTGGAGGCACTGCCCCTGTGAAGTGGGACTACAGTCGCCGTGCGCCACAACTTGGGTACGTTACCTGAGGTGAGGCTAAGATTAAACAGCTGTCCTAACTGTGGGTCTAATTCCTCAATGAGTTCGTGGAGTACACAGCCGGAACACCATCTGGTTCCATGGATGCTGTGTTCACTGCCTTGGAGAGAGCATGTCCCACATGTGCGTTACAGAAGTTTCGGGGGCCACAATCCTCTGGTACAGACATCTCTCCATGTGGGGGGGGGGATGTTTGCACCGAACCTTTCAGCCAGTATGTTGGCAATGTGTGTAGGTTCAGTAAACTTCACATCATTCTGAACCCAGTCCGAGCATATCTGGGAGTGTCCTCCCAGGTGTCCAACATAGCTAAAGAAGGCCGTATGATTGTCTGTCGAGTCCTTGGTGATATATCTGTCGGATTTGCCCTGGATGATGTCATGAGAGCTTGTAGTTCTTCACATATAATGAGCAAGGGTGTCATACCTTACAAGGATTCTGCTCTGTCTTGTAGTAGCTACCTCCTTTCATTGTAGAGCTTGTGTATGGCTGGGGTACACCAGACTGGATGCTTGGCATTGGTACAAAGACTCACAGTTGTGTAAGGGATTGCCTGATCCATGCAGTCCTGTAGGTGCTGGTAGAAGGCATATGCAAGTGATTCAGTGGCTTGAGTAATGTTTACCACTGGCTCAGGGGCCTTAAAGGAGACCACACTAGTGTTTAGAAGTGTGAAGTCGGCTTTTGAGAAAGCCATATGTATGGTAACCGGCACCACCCACAGCATTGTATGCCAATAGCAGAAGCTATTGTATGTTGTCCAAACACACGTGTCCGTACACATGGAACATCATAGCAATAAACCACACCTGGATGTGGGTAATGCTAGACATACCCACGGCAGGCGTGGTGCGTTCGAGCCCGACGCCGAGGGACCACACACATAGCCGGCCTTAGGCATAGGCCAAGTAGGCAGCTGCCTAGGGTGACGCTCTGCTAGGGGCACCTTACCAGCCTTTATTTGGTGTAGGTAGACCAGGATGGGGGTAGCGGGTGATGTGGTGGGGGCACCATGGAGTCCTTCTGCCTAGGGCACCACCTGACCCAAGGCCACACCTACAGTACCCACACCCAGATGCGGGTCATTGCTAGTATGCTATATCATCTATGGAAAGAAACCATATATTCCCAGACATAATGGCACAGCATAATGCCTGTCTGCCGCCCAAAGCAGACATACGGCACCCGCGGCGGTGCGGACGTACTGCGCGAGATGTCCGTAACCAATGTCGACACTGTCACGCTATGTGAAATAATGTCAACATAGCGATTCAATACTAAACAGCGATGGAGAGCCCGATGTCCCCGTTGTTGAGCTGTACAACCTATTCCGCCATGTTAAATGTGTGTAGCAGAGCGGGACTGTCCCAAACTAAGCAACGGACATGTCCGTGGCTCGGTGGAAGCCGTCACGCAATGTTAAACCCATGTAATATAGTGATACAGGTTATAAATACCAAAGTTTAGTAATGGAAATAGGTCCATTCGACCAGACCGTGTGCAATTACTATAACAAGATCTACAACGGGCACGCTGGCCAATCAGCGCACACGGTTAGGAATAATGGGAGGGGATATGGTATCATAGACACGGACAAACCGTGCCCATGTGACTCGTCTGACATTCGTACACGGTCAAGGCAGTTCCGTACACTAGGCGGACAAGACCAAACCCAAAGCACCACAGGAACACCCTGACAATCGAAGGCCTGTATGAGTAGGGGATATAAGCCCCTGTGATCTAAATATCCCTGCGGTCACGACATATGCATCCTGGGCCATGAGCGGGAGGGAATGAGGAATGTTTAACATGTAGTACCGCACCTTTCCCAGCAGGAGAATGGATGCCTGTGACGTACATGAGTGCGGGGGGGGGGCAGGGGATATGTAAATTTAGCTAAGTACCATGGGTATGCATGTAAATGAGACCGAACAGCTAACGTGTAGTGGTCACAGTAACCGGCAAACGTGAATGCAGTCCCGTTTGAATTATGACTATAGAACATATAAATGTGCACGTGTACGTAATGCGTGCATGCCGCAAAGACTGTTACATGTGTAAAGGTGAAAGCGCGTTTCGCACACGTCCGTCAACCGGATCAGAGATATGTTACCGGAACAGTCACAACTAACACAGGCCACGTAACCACACAGACCCAGTAAACATATGTAACCAGAATACGGATATGCATGTGCGCCTGCGCGTAACCCACAATTAGGAAATGCAAGTGCGCGTGTGCGTGTGTGATCAGCTCACAGCAGGGAATGTTAAGGCCGTGTCCTCCACGTCAATCATACATGTCTGAAAACTGTCAGCCCCTGAAAGTATGGAATCGGGCAGTGCCATGTAAAGTACCGTTAGAAGTAGTGAGAAACACACGCTATGTGATAAGACATAGAATGTGGATAGAATAACGTGTGCATTAGTAGTATGGATAGACGACGGTTATGCATCTGTAACTCGACCCACTTGTCAGAAGGTGCACCCGTACGAAAAGTGTTCAGTGGGCTCACACTTGTTGACCGGGCTAGGCTAGCTGGATATATGTCCAGTGTCAGCAGAGGCCCGTGGAGAAATGCTCCACACACAATAATAGCACAACATACCAGAGTACTCATATATGTACCAAAGAAGAACAACAATAGAAAGTGTCCTGAAAGGACTGATTACACACAGATCACAGACGACAGAGAAATATATGGCCAGTGGAAGCACGTCACAATTATGGGATCATGTCCCTATAGAAGCAAGAAGGTCTCACATGACACGCCAGCGAATTGCCAGATAGACACAGGTCAATGTAACACACAGCAACATTAAGGGCCAACCAGCCGTACACCATGCCCGAACCTGTACAGTGGAAAGATATGGCATGGTAATTGATGTGTGTACACAGGTAATCCACAGACAGTAACAAAGCAAGGTATGAAACGAGGGGTTCACATGTATATATCTACACACAGCAGTCCAACGGCCCATATATATGACGCATGGACATAGATTTGTCACCTGAAAACAAGATGTGAACAACTACAGTTTAGCCCATATCATATTGATATAGTAATAATACAGTCATATCAATATTTAACATTGTGACCCTTATTTACATTCATATTTATACAAAATATGCATGTAATTGTACTTATTTATTCCATGATTTGGAATCTTAATGCAACAATTATACACATTGATAAACAAAAGCATTACCAACACACTACATTCTAAGGTTTACTCACAACAATTATCAACTATGTTTCAATATACTGATGGTATTGACCAATATTGTATTTATATTAACACATCATTGTTGTATCATTGTTTCCATTCAGTAATGTATGCAACACCGAACTTTATCATCAGGACTTGGAGCACGGTCCACTGAACTATGAGCAAGTCTATTAATTAGTTGACATTAAACTGACTCAGAAGGAAGTATATAAGGGATGACTATCTAATGTATCACGTACTCCGACGTTGCCCCATGTTAGTGGGTGAAAGAGCTCAGTATCCTATGGCTGTGGAGTGTATCATTTTTGTCATCGTCTGTCTTGGCATGGTTTATGTTCAAGAATGTATTTTATGAAGATGAGCAGGACTCAGGGTCTGCTGTATTTCCGCTTACTGGAACATGGATATAGATAGGCCAAGTAATACATAATATGGGTAAGAAGAAAGGAACAGTTTACCAAGAAAAAACTAGGAAAAGGACCCACCAGGTCCTAAACCGAGCACCAAGCAAACACAATGTAGTGCTACAAAACCAAGTGTTTCAAAATGAACCCAAATGGTGTAAATCCAAAGATGCAAGTTAGCAACTGCTCTAAATAATCCTCAGAAGTCCCAATAGGAAAGATGCGCCACTGTATTGTCAAAATAACACCACCAAAACAAGTAGATCACGGCTGTCGCCCAGTCTTACCGGCTTTTCAGGTGTAATTAGCTAAACCAATAACTCTAGCTTTTATAGAACTAATTGATTAAAATATCACCATGGTACTGATGTTTTATTTGGTTCAAATGGTTCACAAACAACTTTGAACATAAAGAATGAATTTTGTTTGAATTCATATAAGTTGCATACATACATTTTAACAATGCATTTATTGTGTCGAGCATTTTTAAATATGTATTTGTCTCTTTAATGCTTGTAGAAGTGGATTTAATTTATTTACAATATGGTGATATTTTAATCAATTAGTTAATTAACAGAGCACTTGCTATAAAAGCTAGAGTTATTGTTTTAGCTAATTACACTTGAAAATGCCGTAAGACCGGAAAGTGCTCGATCTACTTGTTTTGGTGGTGTTATTTTGACAATAAAGTGGCGAATCTTTCCTATTGGGACTTCTGAGGATTATTTAAAGCAGTTGCTAACTTGCATCTTTGGATGTACACCATTTGGGTTCAGTTTTGAAAAACCTGGTTTTCGTAGCACTACATAATATGGGTAGTCAAACAGACATCCGCAATTGGGGAACATACAGCAGCAGTCAAAACCACTGGCCAGATGGACACAGTCCAACAAGTTCTACACTTTACATATGCACATTGGTGTCCATTGTAGGACCCCAAAAATTGATCCATACGCAATATCTACCAGCTGCGATCGATCGACCCAGAAGAAGTGACAGCCGTGACTACGGCACAGCTAGACATATGCACCACCAGCGTGTTTAAGGTTGATGACAAGTGTCCATGAAATGCAGGACATATGAACAGAAATCCCCAGATTGTCGATTCCATAGAAGTGCGTCAACATCCCAGTCCCGCACACATGAAGGATGTGTAATGGGTACCGTCGAGGGTTGCAGCCATGGGATCCTGGGTATGCAGAAATGGGGCTCGGTGTTGTTTGGCAGATAATCCATTGTCCCGCCCCGTGGGAGGGATGTGGGTATAGCACATGCCTTACTCCCCACTAATAATGCAAAGCATCCACGGATAATGCTAAATGCAGGTGTGAAATGTGTACAGCCCTATACCAGTGTCCAGTAGGCAATTCCCATGGATGGACAAGCGTACGACCAAGATGGCACCCATAACTGGAAACCTGGTGGAATTACACAGCTGCAGTAAGGCATAACACAGGAAATACAGATAGGGACTACAGTAGACACTCCCCATACAAAGTCAGACCGCCGTGCGAATACCGGCGTACACAGCACTCAATCTGCCAGCACCAAAATGGGGATCACTCGCTTCCATACTGCGGAACAAATGGGCGACCTGTGGAACACATACCAATGGCACACTAACAACTTCAACTAGGAAGGTCATAGGATGGTTAAACTATGGCGTTCCCACTTATAAAGAACATCCTTCAGTGAATTAATAGGATTAATGTCAATTGACCATGGAATACACCTAATCAACATCAAAGAACCGCTGGCACCTTATGGCACACAATCCAAAACACACATAGGTAGATGAAACAGTCAACGTAGAAATTGTCCAGGACAGTGCCCAAATGGTATACAAAGGTTCCTTCATAGACAAGTAAGCGCTTTCACCCGTAGGCTCCGTCAGACTTACACATAACATAAAAGCATCCAGGCTTTAAATATCCCTCCTTACACTTTCATTGGTCAATTTCTCAGCAAACAATGAACAATTAACCACAGCATATAAAGCACAGGCGCAATGTTAACTACACACACATATATTAACATCTCCAAAACATCCTATTAAAACATGTATTATATGATATTGTACTATGCCTAATACTCATCAATCAAAGATCTAACAATATATATAGAAGATATGTATATCATATCAATGTAATACAGTGGTAAACAACTGAAAGAGTGGACTAATGTGTGTTAACTGTATATCTGTACCTAAACTACATTCCTGTTACTTGGGTTTAAGCCACCTGCTTCTCAATAGAGGCTTAATCAGTGTTTCATCAGTCAGCCCTGGTGTGTGGTCAACTCTCCACCTAATAATCCATCTCAATCCGCATTCTAAAGCATAGTTGATGAGGTCCCCCTCTGGTATTATAACCTAGCCTTTGTAAAAAACTGAATGTAAGCGTATGCCTTGTGATGTGCTCATAGCCGCCGTAGGCATGCCAATCCTGCGGCTGCCTAGGGCGCCGCACTAGTAGGGCCACCTGTCTAGTAGGTATGTCATGTAGGTACACCAGGATGGGGGCACCATGTGTTGTGGTGGTGGGCGCCATGGAGCCCTATAGCCTAGGGCAGCGGTTGATCTAAGGCGCTGCCATGGGAGGTAGTACGGTCTGCAGGTATGTGCTGAAGTGCACATGAAACAGGGTCTACAAGGATTACCCATAGTGGCGACACCTGCACAGACGGCTATAGCGGGACACACACGACCATGCATACAGCACAGATAGACATACACACACCATAAACAGGCAATTATACACAAGGTTTATGGCGTGTATGGGTACAGTGTCAGTACAGCAAGGATAGCTGTCTGCCATGATATCCAGCAGATGTCTCTAGGGCGTTCTGGAATACGGACGTTGCATGGACAATGAGTGGATATGCATCGTACCACAGTTCTATGTGTCAGCCATGCAAATATGCGATACATGGGACAGACAGCTGTCCATGCAAGAGCAGCGCTATGGGCACAACATAGGTATGTATATATACAATGAGAGAGATACAGATGGACACATGTGGCAAGGCCGTGAGTGTAACGTACACAGCACCACCCCACCACACCACAGCAGGGTGCACGTGGAGAACACGCTACGGAGGTCGCCAACCACAGCAGGCACACAGGCAGTCCACGAGCTGCGTCTCACCATCCACAAACACAGGGATGGCGGCAGGATATAAGTGTTCTGCGGAAACTCTAAAGCCATACCCTATGAACCCATGCGGCTGGGAGCATAGACACACACACACATCTGGCAGGCATGGTGATTGACCACACCCCCACATACCCAACCGCACAACAGTATGACACAGGTATGGAGCGCTCGTGGACCACTGAACACAGCACCGTCAGAGGCACACGTCCAGGTGGGTGACAACATCCGTAAAGGAATAGCCGCCGATAGCCAAGGTATGTGTTGCCAAGCGTCTAAAATAACTACACTCTACTAGGGCAGCTGTGAACACACACACCCCACACACACATGGGGAAGGGCCGGGAGTCGAACCTATGCCTACCTACATGAACTCACTACAGCATGATGCATTTACAGAACGCGCTACCGAGATTACTGAGCACAGCGCTGTCAGAGGCATACTTCTAGGCGGGTGACATCATCCGTAAGGGAATAGCTGGCAATAGCCAAGGTATGTGTTGCGAAGCGTCTAAAAGCATGTCCATCTGCAGAGGCAGCTGGAAACACACACACACACACACCTCACACACACACGGGGAAGGGCCGGGAGTCGAACCTACGCCTACCTACATGAACTCACTACAGCATGATGCATTTACAGAGCACGCTACCGAGATTACTGAGCACAGCGCTGTCAGAGGCATACTTCTAGGTGGGTGACATCATCCGTAAGGGAATAGCTGGCAATAGCCAAGGTATGTGTTGCGAAGCGTCTAAAAGCATGTCCATCTGCAGAGGCAGCTGGAAACACACACACACACACACACACACACACGGGAAGGGCCGGGAGTCGAACCTATGCCTACCTACATGAACTCACTACAGCATGATGCATTTACAGAATGCGCTACCGAGATTACTGAGCACAGTGCTGTCAGAGGCATACTTCTAGGCGGGTGACATCATCCGTAAGGGAATAGCTGGCAATAGCCAAGGTATGTGTTGCGAAGCGTCTAAAAGCATGTCCATCTGCAGAGGCAGCTGGAAACACACACACACACACACACACAGGGAAGGGCCGGGAGTCGAACCTACGCCTACCTACATGAACACACTACAGCATGATGCATTTACAGAACACGCTACCGAGATTACTGAGCACAGCGCTGTCAGAGGCATACTTCTAGGCGGGTGACATCATCCGTAAGGGAATAGCTGACAATAGCCAAGGTATGTGTTGCGAAGCGTCTAAAAGCATGTTCATCTGCAGAGGCAGCTGGAAACACACACACACACACACACACACACACACACGGGGAAGGGCCGGGAGTCGAACCTATGCCTACCTACATGAACTCACTACAGCATGATGCATTTACAGAGCAGCTACCGAGATTACTGAGCACAGTGCTGTCAGAGGCATACTTCTAGGCGGGTGACATCATCCGTAAGGGAATAGCTGACAATAGCCAAGGTATGTGTTGCGAAGCGTCTAAAAGCATGTTCATCTGCAGAGGCAGCTGGAAACACACACACACACACACACACACACACGGGGAAGGGCCGGGAGTCGAACCTACGCCTACCTACATGAACTCACTACAGCATGATGCATTTACAGAGCCCACTACCGAGATTACTGAGCACAGTGCTGTCAGAGGCATACTTCTAGGCGGGTGACATCATCCGTAAGGGAATAGCTGACAATAGCCAAGGTATGTGTTGCGAAGCGTCTAAAAGCATGTTCATCTGCAGAGGCAGCTGGAAACACACACACACACACACACACACACACACACGGGAAGGGCCGGGAGTCGAACCTACGCCTACCTACATGAACTCACTACAGCATGATGCAATTACAGAACCCCCTACCGAGATTACTGAGCACAGTGCTGTCAGAGGCATACTTCTAGGTGGGTGACATCATCCGTAAGGGAATAGCTGGCAATAGCCAAGGTATGTGTTGCGAAGCATCTAAAAGCATGTCCATCTGCAGAGGCAGCTGGAAACACACACACACACACACACACACACAGGGAAGGGCCGGGAGTCGAACCTACGCCTACCTACATGAACACACTACAGCATGATGCATTTACAGAGCGCTACCGAGATTACTGAGCACAGCACTGTCAGGAGGCATACCCTAGGTGGGTGATATCATCTGCAGAGGCAAGGCAGCCGATAGGGAATGAAGACAGAGTGCGCAGTCACACAGCATGTTACCATCCCAAGGTGGGCGTACAGTAACACGGTAGTGCTGCAGTCGGGAATACCAACTAACTACGGAGCAGTACATCACGACATGGATACGGGATGCACCACATACAGTATACCCTATGAGAGGGCATCCGGCGTGCCGCGATGTAGGCAGCCATTGTGGCATAACAACCACATATGACTCACCTGGATGGTCACCATGGCTATGCAGGATGTCATTGGCCATGGCTACATGCCTAGTAGCAGACATCGGTGCCGACTGTAGTGTGTACCCCCGAATGGTGTACTGGCCATGCCCTCACACCTAGCGGTTGCGAAGGGGAGACAGACATGCTCACGGGGTATCAATGCAGATGGGCGCGGTGTGCACTGTACTGTGTGTCCATCTACACAGCTGCTTACTGGGCATGCTCAGACACTTAGAATCTGCACAGTGCAGACATGCATACACATGGGGCGAAATCATGGGAGGCAGAATGTGGACCGTCGTGTGTGTCCACCCACACAACAACAACCGGCCATGCCACAGGCGTGGCGGTTGCGAAGAAACAGGCATGCACACGGGGTATCAATGCAGGCGTAGCGGTGTGCACTGTACTGTGTGTCCATCTACACAGCTGCTTACTGGGCATGCTCAGACACTTAGAATCTGCACAGTGCAGACATGCATACACATGGGGCGAAATCATGGGAGGCAGAATGTGGACCGTCGTGTGTGTCCACCCACACAACAGCAACCCGGACATGCCACAGACGTGGCGGTTGCGAAGAAACAGGCATGCACACGGGTATCAGCGCAGGCGCGGTGTGCACTGTACTGTGTGTCCATCTACACAGCTGCTTACTGGGCATGCTCAGACACTTAGAATCTGCACAGTGCAGACATGCATACACATGGGGCGAAATCATGGGAGGCAGAATGTGGACCGTCGTGTGTGTCCACCCACACAACAGCAACCCGGCCATGCCACAGGCGTGGCGGTTGCGAAGGAAACAGGCATGCACACGGGTATCAATGCAGGCGGGCGCGGTGTGCACTGTACTGTGTGTCCATCTACACAGCTGCTTACTGGGCATGCTCAGACACTTAGAATCTGCACAGTGCAGACATGCATACACATGGGCAAAATCATGGGAGGCAGAATGTGGACCGTCGTGTGTGTCCACCCACACAACAGCAACCCGGCCATGCTCACACCGTAGTATGTGCTACGGCCGTCCGGCATGCAGGCGGAGTGCACACACCGCAAGTCACGGCCAGGTAAACCCGTACACGCACAGGGTGGACACACATGCAGTTACGTACACACACAGATGACAGCACAGGCGTCACGGGTGCAGGCTGAACATGTACACACTGCAGTGAACACTGTAGCTGCCATGCCAGCACCATGTCATCGGTGCAGCAGTATGCCTCACGGTCCAGCAACAGCATGTGACATATGTCCACAAGACTATGTGGCGGTGTCCGTCCGTCGTGCAGAGTACACATGTACTATCAATGATCCCACAGGTGTGATGTAGTCCACCCATACCGGTATACATGGACAGGCGTGCTCCACACATACCACGGGCCTGACACAGATATGACACATGACTGCAGCTGTACCACAGTGAAACAATGTCCGGATATGTCACATATGTGATTTCCTGGCTGTGTGCATGGACTGCCGCAGGACACATACGAAGCCTGTGATGTACCACATGCATAACACAGGCGTACGTGGTAATACACACACGAAGGGAAGGCGAACACATGTCTGTGGTATGCACTCTTACAGGGTGTAGCGGTGTTCACTGGGACACATACCCTTGTACAGTTTGCCTGTGACAGCTGTGATACCATACCACAGTCCATGTTCCATGTATGTCGACACACATGTCACAACGTAGCAATGCATACACACATGGCAACAGGGGATACATGTGACACGTGTACTGTGCATGGTGCAGCCGTGCATGGCGGTGTCCGGTGTCCGTAACACAGTTGCAACCCCTACCACATGCATACCCATCATGGGGGCCATCATATGGTGGCATAGTAACAGCACGCATGGCAGTCTGTGTGTACACCATGTGTTTAAACACCTGTCCACATGCATGTGTGCAGGTGCTGGTCACAGGTGTGTCACACACCATCCTACCCTGCCATGTGCATACAGTCTGCTATGTCGCCTTTACATGACAGCGCTGCCATAATGCATACCCATCGGCCATGCGTCATCGACCATATGTCACATGGCCACTGTAACCCCTACCACCTCCCAAGTGCAAATATTGGCACAGCTGCCAGATACAGTGGTAGTGCGCGGGATGCACTACATACCGCTGCGCCTGCACATATCCCATATAGCGGGTGTGGCATTCCTAGCACCAACATGTGTGCAGGAATGTGTGCCCATGTATGCCACAGATCGGGGACTATGTGCCACGTGCCACACATCACTGTACACCATGGTAGAGATCTGTACCTACCTCAGTGTGGGGTGCATGGATGTGGATGGTGCAGTACATGCAACACGTCATCCCTCCGTGTAGACATGTGTGGTCACCACCATGTCAGTGTGTCAACATGTGTGTATGTCTGCTGCCTGTTGTGAGGGTGTATGCAGATATAGTGTTGTGACTGGACACTGACCACACAGGGTGACCATCCCGTACTGGTGCTGCATTGTACAGCCCTGTCAATGCCATACCTGTGAGCCTTACTGGCCACCTGTGCAAGACCACCCCCTGTGACATGGCGTGTGGGTGCATTGTCTTGTGAGGGTGCTGACCACACAGACAGGTGTCCCCATCTGCACACAATGGGGTGTGTGCCATAGAGGTGCGCACGCGATTGCGGACATATTCCTGTACGGTACAGCATCCGACTGCTGCACACCGTGCACCACAGCTGACAGGTGACACCTGCGGTCAGTAGCCAGCACACTGCGTACACCTGCAGAATGTCACCATACCTGTACTGTGTCATGCCATGTATGTGATGTCTCTGTCCACCGTAGCCTGTGGCACCGACCACAGGCGTCAGGTGCAGTATATGTGTGGACATGTGCGTCATGTACCGTGTAAGCAACGTTACACTGTATCTGGCTCCGTGCTCCGCAGGTTTATGTGTATAACCTCTCTTCTTGCAATCCCGACTGTCTGTTCTCTATATCACAAAAGCTCTGCACCTGCTCCCATAGTATTCCTACATAGGTAAAGTACATGTATACTAAATGGAGTACTACACTGGCCTAGAATCCCTTGTGTACCCACTTCCCTATAGGTGCCTTCTGACCCAGTTACACAGCAAATGCATTCACGTTCTCTGGCATGTCGAAGGGTCAATTGCTAGCGACCTCTCCTGTTCAGATGGTGAATCTGGGCGTCCTGGGCACTGTTACAGGTGCCTCATGGACACGGACAAGCCGCACCTCCCCAATGAACATAATACATGTGACAGATGCAACTATATAGCCAGACAGGGGGCTGTGCTCTCTCAAACCATGACCGGCAAGACCAAGCGGGAGGGGAAGGACACCATGCACACCACAAACCCAGTGTCACATGTGACTATCGCAAATGCTAATCAAACACATGAACACACTAAGACATACCTGGAGGCACTGTTAAAACATGTCACGAACCTAACGAGCCCTCTGAAGCAGACACCCAAGCAACTGCCTCCACAAGACATAGGACATGCAACACATAGTTCTCAACGTCAGTGTGCTAAACAGTCAGAGCCCCAAAGGCAACACACACAATGCCAGACACACTTGTAATGGGTGTGGCCACTGTCAGGCACACCGGCGTCCCACCCACCAGACTGAACAAGGGAATGATCACAGTAGGCTGCCTGTCGGGCGCTGGAATCCGCCACATAACACACGCACTCAGGTCACTCCGCAGCATGTACAGGTATGGCGGTCATTGCCCATGCTGGTGTCAACGACTGGAGACATACCACCCTGGGATACATTAAAGGAGACATAGAGGGCCACT
This sequence comes from Protopterus annectens, assembly GCF_019279795.1. Lineage (NCBI taxonomy): Eukaryota > Metazoa > Chordata > Ceratodontiformes > Protopteridae > Protopterus > Protopterus annectens. Next base: position 1,780,437,342 of record NC_056732.1, read on the forward strand.
CAGATTGTGTAGCCCAGGCCAGCATGTCCCTGACCCTGGGCAGTATCCCACCCTCATCAAGTATGATGCCACTATACTGGCTCCAAGTGGTCACCCTTGATAATGTGCCTGGTTACCAGTGTCAGTCTGAGGGGATCCAGATTCCTCATACCTGGGATGACATGCTTGGCATGCCACGCCCCTTCGCAAGGGATGGCTTGCACCTGTCGCCCCTGGTCTTCAAGGGTTTGGCTAAGGCACCTGCCACCCCCACAGTGCCCACTGCAGGCAAGGCTGGAATGATAAACCTACCACCCTACACTACAAACCTGGAGAACAGACAGGGTAATACTGCTCAGTGCCAGTGGTCTACGCCCAAGCTGCACACCCTCAAATGCCCTCCTCAGTATGGAGGACATCGATGTCAGTGCTGTGACTGAAACATTGTTCAGGGCTGCTGAGAGCACCCCAGCACTATCAGGTCATACCCCATATCACGCGTTCAGGACCATAACCTTACTAACACAGAAGGAGGGGGAGTCTCCATTTCCATGAAGGATACACACACCTCCAGGTTGGCAGAAATGCACGTAGCAGCGGGGAATATCCAGGTGCAATTAACCATGGGTAGGACTGCCCTACAGTTTGTTGCATGCTACAGACCACCCTCCCAAACCCAGGATACCTGCACAGCCTTCCTGAAGACACTGGTGAGTATGAATGCTCTCACAACACCGTCATATTGGGTGACATCAACCACCCATACATAGACCGGGAACATTACCCAGGACACAACACCCTACACCAAAGGTTCCAGGTGTTCATACACCTGAATGCTGTGGAACAACCATGCACCATACCCACAAGGGGGGGAACTATACTAGTTCTGATCATCACACATGGGGATGACATGCTCCACACAGGATGTACATCCCTCAATGGTGAGGTCAGACCATATAGTGAACTCACTGGAGATCCGCATCCTGCACCCAACACCGGCATGGGAGACCACAGTGAAGACCTCTCCACAGCGAACCACACACGTCATACGACTGGTGTGGTACCCTACAAGGCCTCCATGCCAGTGGTAAACACAGGCCACACTGATGAAACCCTTACAAATGCCTTCTATGAGCACCCCAGGAATGTCTGCACCAAGCGATCCTGATAACATCAGGACCTTGTCCACCAAAGGCAGGCACATGGTCTGGTGGACCCCAGCCATTGACAAACCGTACAACAAGAGTTGAAAGCTAATACATGACAGAGCAATATCAGTACCAGGGAAGGCATCACTGATTAATACCGGCGTTAACATACGATCACTCATACAATCATCCAAGGCCGCCTGTGGGACTGGTACTGCAAAGGACACATAAGACAACCATAAGGCCTTCCTTAGCTATGGTAGGAACATGGGTGGAAGCACACAGTTATGCTCGGAATTACTCCAGAATGGTACAATGATCACTGAACCCACAGACATTGCCAACAAACCAGCGGACAGGTTCCGTGCATACATCTACCCTCCCCCCCCAAGAGGGCGTATCCATCCACCAGAGTCTAGCCTCCCAAACATCCCGTATGCCCAGGAGAGAGCTGATATCTGTTAAGCAGTGAACACAGCATCAATGGGACCAGATGGTGTCCCCGGCTGTGTGCTACACAACCTCATTGAGGCCCTCACCCGCACATAAGGCTGCTGTTTCATCTTAGCCTTACTACGGGCTCGTCCCGATGGATGGCATACGGCAACTGTGGTCCCACTACACCAGGGTAGTGCTCTTATGGACTCTATACATCCCTGCCCTATCAGCTTGACAAGCCTTGTCTGCAAAGCTGTGGGGAGGTCCATACTGGAGCCCATAAATAAAGACATTGGTGTACGGCAAATGCGGAACATACCCACATCGGCTTAGTCAAGGGCAGATCCTGCCTCCCAAACCTGGTCGACCTGTTTGGAGGAGTCACTAAGGCCATTGATGGGGTGCGTCGGTTTGCACAGACTACCATGACCTGGCGGGGCGTTCAAACCACACTCCACGTGGGCATCATAGAAAGGCTCACCAGCGTAGATGTAGAGACATATGTCACACGATGGTTTGCCAACTGGATGGAGGTCAAACCCCCAGGGTTTGTGTTCCTGGTGCCATGTCAGACTCCAAACTGGTCCCCAGTGGTGGCCCACAGGGCTCAGTCCTGGGCCCCCTCCTGTTCGGCATTCAACTTTCCAATGTGCATGCAAACATAGGGGGATTGTGGCAGACAAGGTATGCAGATGACTGCACACGGCCACCATACTCAACACCCCATCAGACACGGACATCCACCTGGGGTCTCATAGAAATGGATAACTGGTGCCAGAGCCATGGCCTGATGCTACATGCCAGGGAAGGTATAGACCTACCCTTTGGGAAAGACATGTTCATCCCGAATTACCATATAGGTGGTAATCCATTAAACATGGTGGGCGTGATCAGGGACATGGGTACCAAACCTGTCGGTAACCTCTCTCGACACTCACATTGCCAATGTGGTTGGGAAGACATTCCACTGTGCCCACCTGGTCATGAAGGGATTCACATCCACATCAGGGAGGTCATTGTACCCTGTACTCTTCACACATCAGACCAATGATTGGGTACACCACCACATTTGGAATGTACCTAACCTGACACCTGCAGCACTCGGAAGGACCTCAAATGTTCCACAACACAGGGATAAAGGTGCTGAAACATATGTCACACGCTGCCCGACTGAAGGGCCTCCGGCTGTATACCTTCTCATACCGTCTGCTCTGAGGTGATCTGTGCCTGACATACACGGCCATGTCCGACCTGGGTGACATGGACATGTTCCACCTCCTAGGCTCCAAACAACCACGGGCACAGAAGCAACTGACAGAAACCTCAACACGGACATAAATAGGACGTGCTGGAGGGACAGGGTCATCGCCCATAGACCCCCTACAACATGGAAAGATTCCCAGCCCATGTGAAGCAGAGCCCCTCACTGACTCTGTCCAAGAGTAATCCTGACGTGTGGATGGGTGATCGTAGGTATGCGCCAGGCATCATCTCTGTGTCACTGCTGGACAGAGGGACAGCGGACCAATGGATATAGTATCCTCATCCTAAGGGGTGGTGAAAGCCACACACACTCTGGCTAGGCTTACACATGCCGTAGGGCACATAGCCTGGTATGTACCTATGCACCTATGTACCTATGTAGGAGTCCATGCAGGTTGCGGGTACCTGTGGTATGCTGATATTGCCAGATGTGCCTGTGGGTAACCCACAGCTACACGTGGGGACTGATAACAGTGCTCCCAGTAGGCACATGCAAGTACACCATATGAGGCATACAGGTTAACAGAACCAACATGGTGCTACACATGTAACCGTCACGCATACCGTGTACACAGCTCAATGTATGCTGCACCTGCACTACATGGTATGTCTGCTGCATGATGTCAGTACACAACCCACGTCACATACGCACCTGTCACCTGTCATACACAACCACTGCAACATACACATCACGCACTATGCGGACACAGGTATCACATACACCTCTCACTAACTTGTCCACCCTGTGCATCAGAATATATTTGCATAACCGTGCACCGATGGTGTGGATGACAGTGCTGCGGCAGAGGCTTCATCATATGCACAGGGTGATATGTGTGCCAGGGGCATAGGCTGTACCAATGGATGACATCATGTGTGTGTGTAAGGGCGGTGCATTTACTGGGCATGACTGTGCAGAATGCATGTGGATGTGGTGGAGCCCTACAGTTGTGTCTGCTGTGTGTGGGTATGTGTGTACACAGTTCAGCCATCTGTGATGCCTACACGGGGTATACTTGGCAGCCCCAGACTGTACAGTGCAGGTTGTATGGCTCACTGTGTCCGTCTGCGGCCACGTGACCCGTGCCTGCCTGGGGTCGCACGGGCACTACAGGTGGAGGTATGGGTGGCCACTCTCCGATGACACATGTCCGCTGGAACCGTGTCCATGCTGGGACCGGCCAGGGCCACGTCCACGTGGCCTGCTGTGTCCTGGTGTGGTTGGTGTAGCACCAGCTGCACTGCTGCTGCTACCGGCACTGTGTGAGTGGGCATGAGAGGTGGCACCCAATCGACCTACACTAGGTGGTGTTGCTGGCCTACTGACCACGTGTCCTCGCCTCACCCCTACCAGGTGTTCCAGCACAGACAGCTCACGCTCGCGGATTGACATGCCTCGGTCGAGGATTCCAACCATCTCACCTAATCGCCTATCCAGAACATCAGCAAGCTGCTGTTGAGCATTCGCCAATGACTGGATGTTCTCATTTAGGGAATGGATTGCGGCCCTCTGCAGCCTCTGCCCTTCTTGGTTCTGCCGTTCAGCACGTGCCTGTGCCGCCATTACAGTCTGGAACATCGGGCTGGTGATACCAGCTGCTGCACCTGTACAGCAGGTGCATGTCTACCAGAGCTCCTCCTACGAGCAGCACCAGCCACATGCCTGTGTGGCACATCACCAGTCATTACACTGGCAACATGGTGTGTACCCGCACCTTCTGTAGCCACCACACATTCCTGCTCAATGCCAACAGGCGCTGACTGTCCTTCCTCTATGGGCAACGGTGATGTGGTATGTGTCGGCATCAGAACCGTGTGCGGAGATGAAGGGGACATAGGTGGGATGTTAACCAATGGCACAGCTTCTGCCCTGACAACTCTGCCTGTGCCTCATGCATATGGTCATCACCGCTAGTATCTGTGGGGACACTAGCATCAGATGGACCGCACCTACACCACCTGTGAATACAAAGACATACTGTAAGATACATTACACACACGCAGACACACACACAGACACACACACACACACACACACACACACACACACACACACACACACACACACACACATGCAGAGACACACACATGCTGACACACACACGCAGACACACACACATGCAGACACATCATGCATGTGATATTGCAGATGGCATGCAGCATTCCCACACCACAGCTCAGTGAATGCAGGCCAGACATTAATAGTGGTAGTATGCATACTGCCCTGGGGTGCACACTACATCAAGCAGGTGTCATTTCAGTAGGCATGCAGTACACACATTCATGGTAGTTTGCATGCATCACCGTGATACACCGTGTGGCCACAGGCAGGTTAACAGTACACATGGCTGGCGTCACTTTGTCATGTACTCCGCCAACATGTGCGATAACATGTGGACATGTGACAATGGTGTCCCACCACATGCACCACATCAAACTGGGCGTCACAGTGCAGTGTTATGTGTACAGGCTACAGATAGAATGCATGTGTAACAAAGATGTCTGTGCAGGTGTGGTTGGTGTGAGCTGTGTACATAGCTATACAGTGGGGAGTACAGGCACTGTGCCACTGCATGGCAGCAAGACACAGGTATGTTTCTGTGCGATGCGTAACATGGGCGCATTGCATTGCCATGTCTGCAACACAGTCATGCTGTTCCACAGCACGTATATAGTAGACATTGGTGGCACCTCCAGTGGCTGCAGACAGGCATTGCGGTTGTCTGGTGTACCACATCAGATGTACAGGTGGTCCACTACAGCTATGATCGCACTATGTGTGGACAAAGTGCAGCGGTGACTACCCACTCCAGATGTACTGTGTGGCAACATGCCTGTGGGTATCACCCATGGCCATGTTTGACTGGGTCATGGACAATTGTGTGTGATGGGCATCGTGTACACATCCCTGTGGTGGCCCATGTGACATACACCCATACTAGTCTGAGGTGTCACAATCCGAGGGCTATGCAGACAGTGTGGATGTCTGCTATGTCGGGCGTAGGTCATGTCATGGTGTGACAATGTTGCAGACAGAACACCACGTGCATGGGACATGTCATGTGCCATGTCACAACGTGTGCACACAATGCAGGGGCATAGGTCACATTGGTAACACCTGTGTGCTGGCCAGATCACAGCTCACTATGTGGTACTGTGTGCATACCGCAAATGGCATTCCGATGCATACTACATATGCAGCCATTGTAGAACACCTCCACCATTGTATGCATAGCTGACTGCACATATCACACCGATGGGTTATGTGGTGTCATGCCGGTGTATACTAACGGTTGTATCTACTGTACATGGGTGGCGTGTGTGTCAGGTGGTGCAACCTGTATACCGTGACTGGAGCAGACCCAGGTGTGCATGTCATACCTGGCCACATGGCGAATATCTATACACTGTAACATGCCTGTTACTAGCAACAGTCTCACCTGCGTCGGACCCATGGCTGTGCGACACGCCAGAGGTACCTGTATAGGGGCGACACAACAGTATACACATTATCCATTACTGTAGCCACAGTAAGCACTGTGCATGTCACATCATGTACCTGTGTGGTAGCATGTGTTATGCACATGTCTGCAAACACAGCGTAGCATACTGTAGTATGCAGCTTGTGTGGCCATATACCTGGCATGTGTTGGTACATTATGTGGTGTACTGTGACACCCACACCTACGTCAGTTATCATACACACATGCAAGACTGACTTACCAGGCAGCTCCAGGCTCGTTGGTTGGGAGACACCCACCTCCACGATGGCAGCGAGTGTTTCTGCATGATGTTCCCTGGGTGTCCCCAGACTGGCCAGGAGCTCCTCCGTGTGTGTGAGTGGGTGCTGGGTTGGTGGCCCACCACCTGTCCCACCTTGTTCTCTGGCGATTGCGGCACGCTGTTTCCCGTGCCGTATTAGGTCTGTGCAGTGTCGGCGTATCTGCTGGTAGGTGCGGTTGTTGCCACCCGTTGTTCACCCTCCTGCGCATATCCTGCCACAGGTCATCCCGCTGCTGTGCTTGCTGTGGAACATGGCTGAATAGCAGGTCATAGTTGTCATGGAGCAACGGTATGATTACGTCATCCTCCTGGCGGCTGAAGGCTGGCAGCGGGAGCGTGCCATTATCTGTAAGACATAATGATGGTGACAGGTCACATTTACACTGATGTACTGGCATACCGCTGGACATACATTGCTATGACATATACGACATCTGCACAGTAATCTCTGCGATGCATCATGTCACTGACACAGGTGTCGTGTTGCCGTCACACCATTAAGCAGTGGGTATCATATCATATCTGTGTGTCAACTCATCACACTGTACACACACCATGTTGATGGTAACCTGCTGTGGACATGTGTACCTGCCTGCACCTGTGTTCATACCAGTTGGCACGTGTCCCAATGTGCACACAGTTCTACTGTTCACCTGGATGCTGTGTATATGTCACTAGGCATCACGTACGCAGCCATTATGAACGTCAGCGGTGGCACTGCACACATACACATGGACACCTGTACATGCATGTGTTGTGCCATGTACATCTACACAGCACTGTACGGGTGTTGGACAACCTGCCACGGCTCACCTGTATTGCACATGTGATACACATGGGACATTGTGTAACCATATGACATTAGCAGGGAAGGTCATGCATAGCATGTGTGCGCGCACGTTGTACACACCAACACACAGCACCTGTGACACCACAGGGTGCATCAGTGCCACATTACTGCTCTGGACGGTTGATAGTGCAAGTGCCATTTGTCCATCGCACCATGTATGACTGTGATAGCATGTGCAGCCTTGCTGGGCAGGGCTGCATGGTATGGCAGGGTATGTCACATACATGGCACAGGGATGTGTCCCACCTGGGGGGTACTGATATTGGCAGGGTGGCTGTCCATTCCATATGTCATTGCTATGTGTATATGGACATTACACATGTCTATCATCATGGTGTGGACAATGGCCTTCTGCAAGGTAGGCAGCATGCTGCTTGGTGGGGGTGTGTATGGTGCATGCTGGTATCGCACATCCATGCATACACATTACCCGTGACAGGTGCTATGTGCTGCGATATTGTTCAACACAGTGCTGTATGTGCCCACACACTGCTATCCCGTGCACATGGATGGTTGCCTGGCCTGACATGGGTACCACATATGTCTACATCCAGTGCCTGCTGCCACCCCATGTCAGCTGGTGCACCACACAGCGCCATCCCTCCCACAGGGACCGTGGTGTTGGGCACAGCATAGGTATCCATGTATGGGGACAGGGATGTTCACATAGCAGGGGCACTGATGGTATCATCCATCGGACCATACCGTATGGCGCACACCTCACACACACGGCCCATTCAGTATGTTGTTCGCAACACTGACACAGCTATACTGCTAGGCCAGGGACGTTCGCAGGCGTACATACACAGATCGTGAACGTCTGTCTGTGGCAGGGGCAACAAAAATGGTCGGGATCAACACATAGCGCTATAGAGAGTGGCAGGCTCAGTCGTTCTGTGCACATGTCTACACAGTAAGCCTGTTCTACAGTAGCCAGCGGTGATGTGCTGTGCACATGTCAATGCTGCACATTGTGTTGGTGTCTGTCTGTCCACAGGCCAGTGGTGGGACACACAGGGGTATTAGTGAACATATATGCATGCCACCCTGTACTGCTGTACTGCTAGCTTCTCGGGTGCTAATGTGTCATGGACATGCACACCTTACACGGACAGGTGGTAGTGGGTTGCCACCCGTACCCATCTCCTCTTGTGGGTTGCTATGATCCAACACCCTCTTTGTATTGTATGTTCAGGCTATGCACCTGTGTGGGGCATGTGGGCATGCAATGCACTACTGCATACCTTTGCACCCATTGCAGAACATGTCACACAGGTACACTGGCAGCCATACACTTCACAGCTTGATGACGGTACAACACGTGTTGTACACACGTAACACATATCCTGTGGGATGTGGTCATATGTACAGGCATGTCCAACAGTCACGTACCACTGCTACCCCTACATGCCGGATATGCAGTACATGTGGCGGTACAGCAACTGTCACATGTACTCGTGCAATGCCCCCTACCTACATGGCGTGGTACTGCCTGTGGGGGATATCGTCTGCATCCATGCTGTGCCCATAGCTGACAGTTGTACATCGATATGTGCAACATACCTCATTTGGTGTTCTCATGGGTGCATGTTCAACATGGCTCCGCATTGTTTGTGTCTGTCACACAGTCATTGTTGTACATGGTTTACATGCCAGCCATGGCTTACTGTGTGTGATTCCATGTACTTCATTGGGATACCAGCATTATACATTATAACAGCGTATTCCAGCCATCACATAGCCTTCCTAGATGACACTGTTAGCCAGCCAGTAGGAGGTGTTCCGCCATCTGCACATAGGTCACACAGTGCGAGGCGGCTGACACCCATTCTGGGGACAGGGTTCTGACAGCTGTGGATGGGTGTGATGCTGTCGACAACCATGACTGCACCTGATGGTCACATCTGGATGGGTAACATTCACAACACACACCTACCTTCACGTAGTAACACATCATCTACAACAATGGACATTCCTGCCAGAACAATGTGTGCAGTATGTCTGTATGACCACTGCAGGCACCACTGGTGGCCCCAGCATGGCAGCCAACAGCACCAGTGTATATCCCGTGGAACCATGGGTTACACCATTCACAACACACCTGTCTCAGATGACCCTGTTGTGGATCACAGTGCAGTTCCACACATCATGTTACACTAGGCATCATGCACTGATATGTTGCGGACGTGTGAGCAGCTGTGCAACTCAACATATGCACACATGACACATCACCTGGTACAACATATCTGTCATACAACATGTTATTGTGACCGCCCTGTGATGGCATTACACAGGCTACGTGTACTGGGACATGTGATGGCTCACGGTATATTCACCCTCTGGGTGTGTGTCTAGCCAAGTGTACAGTAGGCAGTGGTCTGAACACAGGGACACTGTACATTGACCTACTCTGTCACTGCAACTGTTGACTATGCTCATACTGTACTTATACAGGCATGTGGTATCTGACCACTATGACAGTCCTGGTCGACCACACTGCTGTGGCACACATGACCTGCGGACATCTGCCTGGGGTGTGGAGCACACATGTACATCTTCACATGCTATACTGCCTCTGTGGCGGTGTCACATGACTGTCTCCAGCAGGGCTGTAACAGGCAGGCACGGCATGGGGTCATGTGGGACAATGCTTGCACCTTCCACTGTGCTGCACACAAGCAAGGCACACACACTAGTGCACCACTCACATTTATCTGCAGTGCCTGGGACCTGCCTCCATGCTCTGCACAGCACACCTGCAAGTACAGATTGTACACGGATCATACCTCCCAGGCACATACCTGGACTGCAACACACACAGGTGAGGGGATCCCACATCACACAGTGTTTTGCACACATACTGGATATTTGCAGAACACAATGCATCATAGGTGCTCCATGTTCAGATACCCATGTTTGTGACTGCTAGACACATTGTAACACGCAACAGAGCTTACATTGTACACCACAGGTTACATGCTGTCTGTGTTGTCATACTGTACATTGGGCCTCAGACAGCTGATACTGCCATGTGCTGACAGCAACCCACACTTCCCTAGAATGGACACCCATGTACCCACACATGCTTGAGGCATGCACTCCACCTAGCTGGGTGACACATTACACAACACATACCATACCTACACTACCCTCAGCATGCACGATACCTCCATGTGTCTGGTGTGTTAAACCTGGGGTTATCCCCTCTTTGGTAGATGAACATATATGCTTCACGGCCCTGCTAGCCACACCCTGGACACACACCCATCGCAGCATACATGGAACATGTGTTCTACAGCCAGTACTACTGACGTCTGCTGACAGGGGTTGTTAATGGCATGGCACCCTGGCAGATGGACAGTGTACATAACTATGCTGACACATACCACAGTGCACTTCCGTAGCATGTACGCAATGGTAGGGACCATGCTATTCCACACAGAGACATGGCAGTACTGGCCTTTTCACAGATGCCATGGTGGTGGTCATGTTCCATGCACATCTGCTGTATGGGCACATGTGCAGGCTGTTGCACGGTGGTGTATATTCACATGTGTGGGGTGCATCAATTGACAGCCATGGTGGGTCCTCGTGGTCCATCACATGTTCCAAGGCTAGCTACCTACACATGACTGCCGCACATTGCAGTGTGGGTCCTCAGGCAGTGTGGTGGTATGTCTGTGTTGTTTGGCTACATCCACATTCGATGTCACGTACAACAGTCACCCAGGCATTGCAGACTGAGATAATGTTGGCAACATGCCAGGCAATGGTGTACTTACCAACAATACACACTCTCACTCACTACAGGGTTGCAATCCATACATGGACATCGTAGTGTCCCTGTGGACACATACATGGTACTGCCATGCACACGTTATGTCCTAAGACACTGTCCCAATGTCACCTTCTGATCTCACTAGCTGTTATGTCCCGCCAACCTGTTTGGTATGTGTCTCCACACCAGCCCACTGAATTCACTGCTAGCCTGTTGTCGGACATTGTGTACCTTGACCGTCACACTGCCGCATCTATCGCACTACACATGGGTGGCACTGCATTGCACGTGTGGGACTGCATTCGTACACCCATGACTGGACCATTCTGTATGGCACTGGGGCACATCCTCACGAGCGTGCTTCACGCACTCATTGATGACCTCCATGCCTTTACTGGCACCCTTGTTGGGCTTCTGTGTGCCACAGCACGCCACATACACATGCTGGCCACCTGTCATACCATTGCATGGGTGGTTGGTGTGGTACAGAGGGCAACAGATCAGACATTGTCCTCACATTGCCCTTCAGCACCATTCCACGTTCTGGTATTGGCAGCGTACACATCCACCTGCACATCATACCCTGTGTCTCAGGATGTTAGGCTATATGACTCCTGGACAGGACACACAGTGGTGCAAGCATATCATGCTACCTACTACATGTCAGGTACATATGGCATTACACAGTCCTCAGTCATGGGGCCCCTCATGTTCACTATTTGCTTACATACACAACATGCTGTCACAGAGTACTGTCCATGCCTAGATATCCCACATCTACATACCTGGCACCATTATAGCTCCACCAGCTCATACTGATAACAACCATATGGGTGTTGGTGTGGCAGATACATCATGTGGGTGTCATGGCATCAGGATGCATGACACATGGTGCATGCACATCACCTTTGCATAGCAACATTCATCCACTGAGTATCACATGGATACTGCCCCGTACATGCATATCAAATTGTACATGGTTGCTGTACACACAAATGCCCCACATGGTGCTGTGGTTACCGTATTCCACTGTGGCATGGGTACACATCTGCAGGGCCACACCTATCTGTACTGTGTGTGATGCTGGTACATAGGTAGCCATTGTACCTGTGGCATACACACATCTACACACGGGCAAGGTTACAATACCACATTCGTGGTGTACCTTCCACAACGGCTACGACTTTACATGGCACAGCATTGTCATGCCATGATGTGTACCAGGCTCAGACAGTTTACATATGCGGCTGACAGATGGAAAACACATCTGTACACATCTGCATACCACATACACAGGGGTGTCTTCTGCTCTGACATGGACCATGTCCTCCGCATTACTGATGCATGTAGTACTCATACATGGCAATTGCAGTGGGCAGTGTGAGCGGACCACTCATGGATATGTGCACACATGCCACATTGCATGGGCTGGGCTTCTGTGTTACTTCCGCAGACACAACACACACCATGCTGTGGAACATAGGTCCTGTGCACATCCCACAGGGACACACAGTGGCACTGTTCATGTGATAGCTCCCTTGCTGTTTGAGTGACACGTAGTCATGGTACCACCACAGCAGCAGTACTCTGTAGACATGCAGTTGACACCCACCTCTGCTGTTCACTGGACACTACCATGGGGAGGTGACACTACTGTGTACACTGCACATATGTTTACACATGGACCTGCCGGACTTCATTGTTGCCCACATTGCACATGCTACAGATCGTTTGGCCATGGTTACTTGGTGTTCCTTCCATTTTGGATGGCTATTATGCTACTACTCTGTCCCATATCTACAGGCCATATGTATCCTGTTATTGTACATACCAATAGGCAATAACTCCATTATGCATGATATGCCTGTGATACTGTGTATGATGTCTGTCATATCCACCATGACAGCTTTACATTACACATAGTTGACATAGTATCCCCTACTGCAAGGCATACGTGCGTCGGGCACATTACGTATGACATCGACGGTATATGCCCATACACATGTGTGCTGTGACAGTATACATACATGTCCTATCCCCTGCTATGGCACTTCCTTGTTGGACATCCACTGCCAGCATCGGCGTGTGGTGTGGCATTGTTCTCTGTTATTCCCCCCTGTGGCAGCCCTTGTGTTATCCCGGCTGTGTACATGATGTCCCACTGCTGTGCACACGGTGTCCACAGTCGTTGGTATGCTCAGCAGGATAGCACTACATAACCACCTTTCACCACTCTCTGCATTATGGACAAGTATCATTACTTACAAACACCATTCACATACAGTACAGCTTCATCATACACATCATGCGTTACACACCCGTACATATCGTGGGTTCTACATACCTTGTCAGTGTTTCGTTCCGTTTTTCGTTCCGTGTATCGGTATTCCTATTTGTTACTCTTTCCGTTGTAGAGTACTGGTTCGGTATGAGCATACGGTTTGAATATCCTGGGAGTCATCCTTATATCCGTCGATGCCTGCAACATGTGGGTTCATCACACCAATAGCTGTTCCTCAGTGTGTACTTGTGCGCATATCACCTGTGCATCTACTCCATTCGTACATTACGCGTCGTAACTAGGGTATGGTTGCATTCCTCACCTGGGAGTTGGCTATTTGCCCTACCTTTGTGGAGATGGTCTGTATTGTGTTATGTTATGTGTAACTGCAGCCGCTATGTGTGGCGACAGGTACATTTCGCAGTGGTGTTAGCCGTGGATTGTGTGTGTTGGGTATGGTATTATGTTCGACATGTGGGTGTCCCTGTCCTGACGGCGTCTGTTGATGGCGTTTTGCATTCGGATGTGTAACATAGCTGTTGGATTCCTTTAAACAACGGATGCAAGTATGCATCTGCTGTTGATAGTGTTTCCCACGTGAGATGTTGTGGTTATGCAGCTGTCATTGACTGCCTGTATGTTTGTGCTGCTATTACGGCTTGTATCCCTTTGATATGTGCGATGGGGAATATCAGAGGTTGTAGGTGACGGATACGGGTTGTGGGCCTTGCATCTCTACATACACGGTATGCTTGTCTGTGTGCTCCATCCCTGCCTGGGGCGTTGACAGTTAATTGTCTGTTGTTCTGGGAGTGTAGGTTGTGTTGTTGTCATGTAGTGTTGGTATCGCCTGCGTGTGTGCTTCCTGCATGTATTCCTCCGTCACATCGGTGGTATATCTGCGGTTGTTTGTACGTGACGACTATCACTTGTCATTCTGTCCCAGATATTTATAGTCATTGTGGTCCTGTACTTGGGATGGCCTGTTTGCCAGTGGTTGCCACCTATTCAGGTGGCGATTGCTTGTTTGACACTTGTAGAACACACAGCGCTGTTCACGGGCCGATACGTGGCCACGGTCAGTACCAGGGTAGCACATGCGTATTTCCGCGGTACATACCTATTGCTGTGTGACTTTGCCGATGTATTGTTTTGCAATTAGCATATCGGTGTCATACATACGGTCATGATTAGTACATACGTCCTTTCCATTTCATGTGGGGTATATTCCTGTGGTACATTCTGGGACATTTTCACTTTGCATCGTTATACGTCGCCACCGCCTAGACAAGGTGGGGCTCTCAGTACTACTTTGGGACTACTGGTGTACATATGCCTGTGGCTAGTGTACTGTATGCCTACACATGTTATTCCACTCCACCTCTAACATGGCACCGACATACACATTTTACAGAGGCACACACATTACACTCGCACAGCGAAACACACGGCACCCTCACCGCACACATACACATACTGCGGCAGTCACAGGGACGGTTGCACACAGTACCTGCATGGGCCGCATCACCAGCGGCAGTGTCTACCTCCCCCCTCATATCATCATAGTATTACCCGCGCATGTACTGTTACTGTACTGTGGCCTGGCGATCATTCCGACTCGCGGTTATGCATTTCGGTATGTTGACCTTTCCATGGGTGGCGGTTTCCTCTTCTGTTAAACCTCCCGGATGCTCAGGTTGTCTTTCACAATGTATACTATGTACAGATATCACGTGTTACTTCTCTGTCACCTTACATCCCTCTGATTCCCTGTCTTACCTGTAGTACTTATATGTATATGTGTACATATATTTCTATATATGTAATTATATCTATCTACATATCTGTATATGCACATATCTACATGTCTATATGTATACACCTTGCGGCGAACGTGGCAGCATACAGCAACGCCGTCTGCTGTAGGACCCGCGTACGGTTCAGGTGTTGGCAGGTAGGGAGGTGTCAGTCCATGGGGTCTATGCTGTCAGAGTATGTGCTATATGTTCCCTCTTTGCCAGGGCATAGGCATATTGGGTACGCCTCCGTCTGCCTACTGGGGCTGGCACAGTGTGTTCATGGTCCTGAACCCTCTGTGCCTGGACTGGCCTTGGCAGTTGTGGTGGGCTTTGTGGCCCTTCACCATTATGTCCCTGCAGCAGCTGCTTCCGCAGGATCATATTATGTAGCATGGCACATACTATGAATATGTGGGCACATGTGCCTGGAGAGTACTGCAGGGCTCCACCGGATGTATCCAAGCACCGGAACCATGATTTCAGCATCCCAAACACACGCTCTATGATTATTCTGGTTTGTGCGTGTGCCTCATTATGGCGTTCTTGCATGTGTGTGTGTGCATTTCTGATGGGAGTCATCATCCACAGCTCCAGTGCATAGCCAGCATCCCCCACAAGGTGGCCTTGTGGGATGTCCCCCCTGGTGAATACCTGGTACAGCTGTGAGGCATGCCAGATATGGGAGTCGTGGTAGCTTCCAGGGCTGCCAGCACACACATCCATGATAATGCCCTGCGCATTGCACACGACCTGGCATTTGATGGAGGGGAATCCCTTGCGGTTTATGTAGCGTCTACCTTGCTCCCCAGGTGGTGACTTGATTTGTATGTGCGTACAGTCTATCGCACCCAGTACCTCCAGGTATTGTGCCACACGGTGGAAGTGGCACATATTGCTAGCCAACTCCTCCTGAGATCTGGGGAAGTATATATGCTCATTGGCATTTGGTAACATGGCATCCAGAAACTGGTGTAGTACCCTGGATGCTGATGCCTGTGAGATGCCCATTATATCCCCAGTTGGCCTTTGAAAGGTACCTGTGGCCAGTATTCACAAGCTTACACATACCTTTGTGTCCACTGGGATGGGCTCCCCTCTGTTGTTTCTTGTTCTCAGGCGTGGCCGGCACAGCTCCACTATTTGCTGTAATGTGTCCCTATCCACCCTGTAACGCTCTACTATCTCCAGGTCTTGTAGCCCCTGGTAGGTTACCCTTGGTCTGAACACTCTCCTTCTCCTCTGAGGCGCACGGTAGTTGTCGGCACCCTCCTCCACAACTCCGTCTGTCTCTAACACATGCTGATGGATCACGGCCACGGCAGCACCCAACATGTACATTTTAAAAGTTCCCTGTGTGTTTACACCTATGGTGCGGCGTTTGGGAATACACGGCTGTGTGTTGTGTGCATTCACACTTTATACTGTTGTGCTGTACACCAGGTGATGTCATAGGGTGTGTCTGTGCGGCCGTATCTGGGGATTATCTTCCGTGTTTTACCGTTGGCACTGCAACGCTGTTGCCTTTGGTGTTGCATTACTCTTGCCTGCAATGGATTAGCTTTCGACCTTCCCTTACTGTTTCTGCACGTTGCACCTACTATTTCCTGGCATGCATCCTGCAGAGCCCTGTCATGTGTAGTTTCTGGGACATGGCATATCGTGCGTTTTGTGTGCCGCTGCCGTTATGCTGCCTGTCTACTTGGCTCTGCTGTGTCAGGTCTTCACTCTTTGCAATCTGCTACCTCTGCTACTTTATTTGCATTCATATGCCTCCCCTATCCTGTTTTGCAGGTTTCTTCATGCAGAGTTGTCAGCTGCCGCCGATTGGCCTTCATGGGTTGATTACTGTTGATTGCTCATTACTACTCCAATTACACTGCTTCCACATTTTCTCATATTCTCAACATCACCTTCCTGTATCCGATGTTATTTGTGGGGCGAGCGTCACATGACTGGGTTAAGGGAATGTAGTCATCCTTGTGCACATGCACCTCTGCGCGCATTGTGTGCTCTCGGCTCAACTATTTCCCCACACGCCGGTCCTGCAGCTGTGATGTACAATGTACAGCCCAGGTTTGCTGAGCTCCAATGTGCTTCCTCCTACAGTGGCACACCCCTCTGCAGGTGACATGTATTCCCTCTGAGCCACTCTTCGGTGTATTACCACTGTGCCATTTGGTACAGCCTTACGCTGAAGGAGGTTTTGCGATTCAGTATTATCTGCCTCATTTGCATGGCATTGACTACTAATTCATAGTTACCACGCCGAACACTGCCGCGACTCCTTGGCAACCCTTGCACCGTGGATGTGGCTTTCCATGCATACCATGGTGTATTGTGGCTGTGAAGCTGATGTGTGTTATACTGCTGTTTTACGACATTGTCATATTATTTCATTGTTTAGCACCTTCCGCAGACATGTCCTGGGGTTCTGCTGTGAGTTTCTGTGGACATACCATTTATGTTATTATTTACATGTTGTTCATGTTTTCTTTTGACATTCTCTGTGTCTTTCGCCATTGGCATATGGCAACAGTGTGATACCTGATGTTGACAGCCTTCTGTTACTCCTATGTTATGTTTGGGTAAATGTAAACCGTTTTTTTTTGGTTTACATTGCCATGCCCTTATGCTACACCTGCGCCACTTCGTGGATCGCTATATGCCTTCATTTGCATGGTGCAACACCGCACATGGGGTGTTTAGCATACCTACGCCGGAGGCGGCGCAGATCCGGCGCACGCCAGTAGTGCACGTGGGATTGGATCGTACCTGAATCGCTCGGCGGCCATATTTGGCATTGCAACGCCTACGCTATGCGTCCGCCTGGCGCAGCGTTCATGAATCCCGGGGAAAGTGATTCAGGTGAGAAAAAGCATTACAAGTTCTCATTACTAAATGTCAATAAATAACTAATAAATAAAAAAATAAATTGTATTTACCACTTCAAGAAATTAGTAGCAAGCAGGCACTCTGAATCTAACAGCACATGAATACTTGTAATAGCCTATTAACACAATGTACGGCACTCTCAGAACACATGATTTTATTGCATATCTTTTGCGTGTGTTTGTGTGTGTGTGTGTGTGTGTGTGTGTGTGTGTGTGTGTGTGTGTGTGTGTGTGTGTGTGTGTGTGTGTGTGTTTGTGTGTGTGTGTGTGTTTTGCCTATTTCAAGATGCCTTCATACCAGTATATCTACAACTAAGTGTACAGCATTAGGGTGTGCCTCTTTAAACTGAGTTATTTGACATCTGATCCTCTGACACTTCACATTTGATTGCAGAGATTACAAGAAAAGAACAGTCTGTATATTACATTTTTTAGAGTTTATTAATAAAAAATATATATTTTAGCTCTCATACTTTAGAAGATAAATGTTACTCAAATCAGCGAATGTCTTTTGTCAGACATTTAATGAAGTTTAGTGGAGTAGCCTTGGACTGGTTCATGAAAAGCACCCTGCATTTTAAGACCCCCAGATTTACTAATCTTTTGTGCAGGACTAGCTTAGTCCTGCACGGAAGCAGCCGTTTAGGAGCAGGATGGCAGCACTCCATGCATATTAATGAAGGCACGTTGCCTGAGCTCCTAATCTTACATGTAGCATGTAAGGGTGCAGGGGGCACGTCTGACAGCAGATCTCTCAGAATAAACATACCCCTGCAATGTAGAACAGCAGAAAGTGATAATAAATGAGCAAGACTGCTCATAGGTGTCCACATATCCCCACCAACAGCTTCCCATGTGTATAACAGCAACAGTGCATTAAAATGAAATGAAGAAACCCGTGTATTTATTTTGTTTAAAAATCTGAGTACAGTTAACCGTAGGTGAGTGGGTGTGCCTATCGCTTAGGTATGGTTAAAGCTGCTTAAAAGGCTGAAGAGGATAGCAAGGAAGATATATGCAAATGATGCAGCACAGCAATAGTGTAGTGGGCAGACCATTCACCTAATGAGCAGGCATTCTTGGTTCGAGTCGCACTGCAACACAGTCTATCTTACACGACAAAGCACGTTATGACCAATAGTTTTGCTGCAAAACCCACTAAATAACACATATTTATGAACTGGAGTACTGCAGGAAATGCACATGTGAAGTATCAGTGTCATAATGAATAAGGCATTAGTAAGCAGGTTTAAGCACATTTGCATGGGGCTAAGCACTGCCTACACAGATTAAGCAATGTGGAAGCTAACTGAATATAAGAAATTGCAACCAGAAGGAAGCAGTACTTACCGCCACACAAACCCACTTACAACTGCAGTAATCACTCTGTATCCAACAGCCTGTGGTTGCCCAGCAACACCTCTGCCAGGCTGGGACCCAGAACCATGCACATCCTACACAAAGTGATTTACCACTAATTCATGCCAGATATACATATGGCTGATGTTTACAATAACATAACATCCAGCCCAGTCATGCAACAGTACAGAGAATGCATACCAACATCTAGATGTATGTGTGTGTAAATATAGTAATATCTAAACAGATACTACATATCTGTATGTGTAGCTATATATATATATATATATATATATATATATATATATATATATATATATATAGTCAGAAATATATATATATATATATATATATATATATATATATATATACATATATATGAACATATATACATGCAAATGCCATCTACACATATATATATATGGCAACACCTATATGTCCTCATATACACAGCAAGTTACATATATGTACACTGATATATATTTCCATAGGTATATATGGACATAGTTATAAATATGTAATCAAATATATATTTGATGAACCTATGAACCTATGAACCTATTCCTACATAGATATATATGGGCATACATCCGTAGATAGCAATGGTAGATTAACAGAAACATATATGTCCACATGTACTGTTAATGGGGTAGGGAGGCCACAAACAATATACGTCTTATACTAATTGGCATACCCCACTCCACAGCCAAACATGTCCGCCCCGCAATACACTACCAAGTTTATTGTATTTTGTTTGTTTTATATAAATAGGGATTTAAATATATTTTCATTTATTTGTTATTTTCTTATATTTCATTTCCCTCTCCCCCACCCACCAAGTGGACCAACCAGTACAGGCCCATCCGACCCAGCCTCTCCTCGACCCATATTTTCTTTACCCACAGATACCCCCCCCCCCACCCCCACTGCACACATGCAGCCAACATCCCTTCTCTGGTTACCGGCCTGTAGCTACCATACCACCACACTTTGCCCACCTTCCACTCCTCCTCCCCTCGGGACTCATCTAGTACATTGTCGCGGCCCAAGTATCTTCAGTTTTCCACACGCTGTAGTCTATGTACATATGAACACATTCATGCTTACCTGTGTAGATATGGTATTACCACAAAGAACGTCATCCAATTTTTGGGTCGTTCCACATGGGACGAATGTTTTCCTGGTAATAGCAATAGACTTCACATATGACTTTCTTTACACCAACAGTTTTATTTGTAGGTATTGCAAAGCATACATGGTACACAAGGTTGCCCGGTATGCACACGATACCTAATAGGAACATCTAATTCAGGTAAATGGCAAAAACATGACCCTGGTATACACATGGCACTACTGGTTCCCCTCCTGATAATGAAATTATTGTTTAATGAAGATGCAGATGACCCTACAGATGGAGAGTCCTCATAAACATACAACTGACATGGCAGGTATTAATACATGTAGACCACATGAAATAACAACTGAACAACCAAACAAGAGTAAAAACGAACAAAGCAGCTACAGCACGGACTGTTTAATGTTAGCGCTTTCGGTTAAGGATATTCCTCCACCTTCTCCAGACATATACAATAGGTATTAATACATGTAGGACAGCCATATCCGCACACACCCTGTTAAACCAGCATTACTCTGAATGCAGTATAGCAGCACTTACAGTCTGTAGTCAGGTCAGGCACATCCCCCTACTGTGTGTTGGCCTGTTTCCACAGTGTATGTTGTCAGAGATAAATCCCCACTCCATCTGAGATGCTCTTTGCCAAACAACAGAATGAGTTCCTGCTCACAGTGAATGAAAAGGACCAACACAAACATGATGTTCCTAGATATTGGAGTGTGTTTCCATGCAATTGGCTATGGGAATGTTACCACAGCTGTTCCACATGCAATCAGCTAGGGAAGGGCTGCAATTTGTGCAGAGGCCATCAGCTGATCATGAGCATTACCTAAAATACATATGCTGCTGCCTAAGAAAAGCAGGTATAGGTCTTCACATCCACCAGCGAGGGTGTGAGAGAGGCAGACAGAGGCATTGACATGTCAGGGAAGGGTGGTAGAGTAAACACTAAGCATGTTTGTGTCACACACCTACTAGCACAGGGTATCAAACCCCTGATGACTATGTAGTGCTTTCACAGTCCTATGCAGGTGTTGGTAACATAGATTACCTGTTGTGGAGTCTGCAGAACATATATGTGATGGTGAGTGACATCTGCAACAGGGATATGGTAGCTATACAGTAGGTGATGTGTACGTACCTGTCCACATGAACAGGTGCCAGCGTCAACACAGCCACATTCTCACAGGGATGCACACACATTGACACACTTGGCAGGGCCAGGGATACAGCTCATCACTAGTGAGATTGCCACAACACATTACTGTGCAGGTATCACATGCACCACATGTGTCATACGGAGGTTATATGCGCAAAAGATATGGGGCAGTGTCTGACATCAGACAGCATGCTTTAGTAAGTATGCCACTAGGGGTTGTAGTCAGTGTGGATGGAACACACACATGAACACACAGGGTGCCAGTACTGACATGCATGGGTGCATTACTGCATGGGTATGTGGTGGTCGACTGTGCCAGATGGCTATACAAGCCTAGGTGATGGGTATACCTTGGCATCAGGCCACATGATAATGGTTTGCATTGCAGCTCAGGCCTGTGGTTTCTGCATTTGCTCACACAGGTGGGTATTGTATCCACCATCCAGTCACCTGGGAGGCTATTGTGTGTATGGCCAATGCTGTGCATCGCTTGCCATGTATGTGTTTCCTAGTCCATGACATGGATAGTGCCTGGGATGTGCACACCTCCCACATGCATGTACAGTGACATGTGGAACTGTACCTGGGGTGCCCGGCCAATGTTGTCTATGCAAATTATCATTAGATGTGCCAGTCTTCACCTCCTGTGGCAGGAACTGGTAATGGACAGCAGGTTAACCCTGCACCTACATTGATAGCATGCTAATGGCATTCCCTGGTGTCAGTGGCATCTGTCCATACAGGGCTTGTTTTCAGGCATGGTATGTCTTTGTGGGTCACATGTGATGGCACCACAGGTTTTGCAGGTGTCCAGTGGGGAACATGGGGAAAGTGCACTGTCTGCATGTATGTGCCTATTGGACAGATGGACAGGGTGCCATGCCCTCTGTAGGCCACTGCAATCACTCCATAGTTACTATCAGTCACCAATATGCAGTGTACTACACACATATTGGCTGTTGCCTTGGCGTGTGTGTGTGTGTGTGTGTGTGTGTGTGTGTGTGTGTGTGTGTGTGTGTGTGTGTGTGTGTGTGTGTGTGTGACATGGGTTATGAGTGTGCTCTGGGTAATACTGGGGTTGCTAACTGTGGTTGCCTGGCCGTGATGTCACATGTATGTGTATGGAATTACACCCCAGCCTCTTGGCTATTTCACATCTGTTATCCCTGTACAGGGGACATTATGATATAGGGCCACCATAAAAGACATTTGCAAAACCCTCCCCACATTGGGGCCAGGTGTCATACACTCACACCCACCTCCACAAAGGATACAAGTTACAAACACACACACCTGCCATGTATGGGAGGTAAACCCCTACCTAACTCATTTATTACACTACAGCACTATGCAGTTATAGTACACACCATGGAGAGTAATCTTTCCCCAAAGATGTATTTCACACTGGATGACACCAGCATGACTGCCAGTGTAGGCCATTGGACATGTTCTGAGTGTCACTAGCCTAAAATGTATTGCTCCCCACACAGACATTGAAACACACACAAAATATCCACAACTGACATGTGTGGGTATAGAACTACTAACAGAGGTTTATATCATACTACAGCATAGAGCTGTTATAGGATGCACCACAGGTCTTACTGGAAAACTCCTTTCCCATAGGTGTATTTCACATTATATGACATCAGCAGGACTGCCAAAGTAGGCCATTGGACATGCACTGAGTGTGACTAGCCTAAAATGCATTGCTTCCCACACAGACATTGAAACACACACAAAACATCCACAACCAACATGGGTGGGTATAGAACCCCTAACAGATGTATATATCACACTACAGCAGTATGCAGTTATGGAACACGCTATGAGGATTACTGGGCTACATCCTTCCCAGAGGTGTATTTCTAGGTGGATGAAGTCAGCAGCCTTGTCAAAGTAGAGCATACAAATTGTATGGAGTGTGACTACCCTAAATAGCATTGCTCTCTACACAGACTGACACACACACAAACACAAAGTTGCCAGTGCTGGGGTTAGAACTCCTGCCTAACTAGTTTATCATACTGCAGCAATATGCAGTTACGGGACACACCACAGAGATCACTGGGCTACAACCTTCCCAGGGATGTATTTTTAGGTGGATGACATCAGCAGCCTTACCAAAGCAAAGCATTTCAATTGTGGGGAGTGTGACCACCCTAAAAAGCATTGCTCTCTAAACAGACAGATACATGCACACAGTTGCCAAGGCTGGGGTAAGAACTCCTACCTAACTGTTCTAACCACCTGACTGTTACTATATTTCTACGTGGGATGGGGGACACCTGACTATTTATACACAGGATTGTGGGAGGGCACACTTGACTGTTACTATATTTCTATGTAGGATGGGGGGCACACCTGACTATTTCTACATTTCTACACAGGATTTGGGGGGCACACCTGACTGTTACTATATTTCTACGTAGGATGGGGGTCACACCTGACTACCCTTCAGAACTGACATCCCACTGTCTGACCTGCTGTAGTCTGCCTGTGTAGGCCTGGGGGGGTACCCATAGGCCTCATTCAGAGGCCATAGCACAGCCTTTGTTTGTGTTTGTCTACACCTGCCCTGCTGGCTGTGACTGTTGTTGGGTATGTGACCCCCTCCAGAATGGCATGTCTGAGTCACATACCTTGTGCGTGTCCCAGTATTGAGGGTGGTGCTGCAGGGCTGCCTATGTTGGATGCACATAGTACACTCCCTACACATGGTTAGGCACAGGTAGTGTAGTGTTTGGCATCCCTTTTACTGTATGTGAGAGTCGGTGAGAGGTGTTATTACCTGGGTCCCTCCTGTGTCAGTGTATGTGCTATATGTTGCCTCTTTGTCAAGGCCAGGGCATACTGGGCATGCCTCCTTCTGCCTACTGGGGCAGGATCAGGTTGTTCCTCCTCTGAGTCACTCTGTGCCTGTGCAGGCCTTGGCAATGGTGGGGGTATGTGGCTTTGCCCCGTGCTGTTCCTGCTGCAGCTGTTTCCATAGGATCATATTGTGTAGCATGGTACATGCAAGGACAATTTGGGTACATGTAGCTGGTGAGTACTGCAAGGCTCCACCAGATGTGTCCAAGCACTGGAACCATGACTTGAGCATCCCAAATACATGCTCTACTGTAATTCTGGTCTGTGCTTGTGCCTCATTATGGAGTTCTTGTTCGGGTGTGTGCGCATTTCTGATGGGTGTCATCAGACACAGCTCCGGTGTGTATCCAGCATCCCCCAATTGGTGACTGTGTGGGATGTCCCCATTGGCAGATCTCTGGTACAGCTCCATCAAATGCCAGATGTGGGAATCATGATATCTTCCATGGCAGCCAGAAAACACATTCATTATTATGCCCTGGGCATCACTCATGGCCTGGCAGTTGATGGAGGGGAAGCCCTTGTGGTTGATATAGACCCTACCCCGCTCACCTGGTGGTGTTTTGATGCATATGTGTGTGCAGTCTATAACACGCACTACCTTAGGATATTCTGCTATTTGGTGGAACAGTTGCATATTGCTGGCCAATGCCTCACGGGTGTTGGAGAAATATATGTGCTCACTGACATGTGCTGACATGGCATCAAGGAACTGGTGGAGTACCCTGGATGCTGATGCCTGTGAAATCCCCATCATATTTGGAAAACTGCCTACATTATACCCCTTCACAAAGGGGGAAGTTCCTATGACATATCAAACTACGGACCAATCGCAATCCTATCCCCACTAGCTAAAATATTAGAAAAATGTATTCACCATCAGTTAATGTCCCACCTTATTAATCAAGAACTCATATCTCAAACACAACACGGTTTTCACCCAGGTCATAGCACAACTACAGCCCTGTTAGCATTCACAGATACCATAAACCACAACAGGAACAACAGTAAACTTTCATCAGCCCTTTTCTTAGACCTATCAAAAGCATTTGATATGGTTAACCACGACAAACTCATCTCCCACCTTGTAAACCTAGGCTTAGACAACCAATCAGTCTTCTGGTTCAAAAACTACCTCAGGAATAGGCAACAAGCAGTACTATGGCACAGTAACTGGTTTCCACTCTTACCTGTCACACTTGGGGTACCTCAGGGATCTATACTGGGCCCCTTGCTGTTCTCAATGTTTACAAATAATCTCCACTCAGCTGCAAATAGGTCTAGCCTTATCCAATACACAGACAATTCAACTATAATATGCAGTGCCCCTACCCTGGCAGATCTACACAATAACACCAAGGATAACTTCCACTCAGTCGAAAACTGGCTTATTGAGGATGGCCTCATACTTAACCCCCCCCCCCAAAAAAGCTTCTACTATTTCATCCTTCACATCCTACCACTCCTATCTCCTCCTTCACCATTCACTCTAAAAATGGTACCTCTATTTCACCTGAATCCCACACAAAACTACTAGGAGTTACCATTGATAGCAAGTTAAAATTTGATATACACATTAACCTGGCTATTAAAAATACAAACAAAAAGTTAGGTAGTCTCTGCAAACACAAATCCTTCCTGACCCATAACACTACATCCACAATGGCTCATACCCACCTTCTCTCAATACTACTGTATGCATCTCCAATCTTGACCAATCTATCCAAAACAGAAACCAACAAAATGACCACCTGCTAAAATCAGATAGCCAAATTTGCTAATAATAGCTCTTTCAGAACCCATCACTGTCACAATCTAAAGGAATTGGGCTGGCTTGAACTGCCAAATTTACTAATCTATAATCAACTGATCATCACTCACAAGCTGCTCTCCCAACCACATATAACACCTTCATTAAGTAACTTAATCCATCAGTACTCTTGTCGTAAGCAACTCCGCTCCACAGACAAGTTATTGTCAACAGTTACTAGAACCCACAACCATGCTGGTGACTCCCTCTACTCTTCTTATATGTCCAAAATCTGGAACTCCCTGCCTGTATCTATAACGCTGGAATCTTCCCTACCTAAATTTAAAAGGTCTATCAAAAGACATCTAAACAACAAATGGCTATGTCCCTGCTCCACACCAGACTAACTCCAGTCCCACTCCTATACTAATGCAATTCTTGCCTTAATACATAGTCTCTTGACTTACCTACATAAACTTGTACTCCACAACAAAAGAATTAGAGTATATTTGTGTTAGTTTTCGTACTTTATTGTTGTTTATTTATCTATTGATAACTGTACCTGTCTATAGCATGACTCTTAATATGTGTTTTCAACTAGATACCCTTAGTGGACCTAGTTGAAATATGTTTTTAAGCATTGTCTGTATGTCTTGTAAATTGTCTCTTTGAAGGTTTTCTCCCCGGGCCTCCACTGAAAATGTACATGTATCCAGATGGACTATCTTGGTTAACAAATGTAAAATAAAATAAATAAATAAATAAATATCCCAAGTTGGCCTTTGGAAGGTACCTGTAGCTAGTATTCTTAGGCCTACACATATCCACTGGGATGCATTCCCCTCTGTTAGCTCTGTGTGTCAGGCGTGGCCGGCACAGCTCAACAATTTGCTGTAGGAGGTCCCTGTCCATCCTATAGTGCTCCACTATCTCCAGCTCATTTAGCCCATGGTAGGTTACCCTGGGTCTGTACACTCTTCACCATCTCCTCACTGTGGGTTGGTCAACAGCATTCACATCCTCACCACCCACAGCCTCTTCCACAAGTTGTATGATAGCTATTGCAGTCCCTATCATTTTGCTGTTGTGAGTGTTAAAAGTTCCCTGCTTGTTTACACTGGTGGTGTAGAGTGTGGGAAAAAACAGAGGGGAAGGTGTTTGCTTAGTTTATAGTAGTGTTCTGGGCTGGGCTGGTCTGCTGCTTGTATAATTGGCTAATTCTGAAGCATTTCACCTGCCAGCTAGTTCTCCTTGATTACCTTCCTACTGCTGTTTTCCCTTCCCATTGCCTTCCTGTTTAAGCCTGTGTGCGCACTGCACAAACAGAGTGCTCAAATGTGCACACTGCTGTGATTTCCTGATTTAACTTCTTTTTTCTTCCTGTAACACACGGTGTGCGGTGCGCACACCTGCTTAGACTTTGTAAAGAGTGCTAGGCAGGTTTAGACACACCCCCTAACTTAGCATTGCTAAGCTAGGAGCAAACCCGAGCCAGAGGGCTCCAATCCGCTTACAGTATGCCTGGCATACACCCTCATGATGTCACCTAACTCCTAGGCTTGCACCAAGCTATTCCTACTCTTACACTGTTGGGACCTGACTCACATGCTGGGGAAAACTGGGATTCACTATCCTTCCCCTCATTTGCATAGGATTGCCTGCTAATCCATAGTTACATGTCTCACACTGAGCCTCCCCCGTTAGCAACCACTACTCGCTAGCCAGGTTGTCTTCTGCCTGCCATTGGCTTGCATGGCAGAATAGTGATTTTAGTTAGACTGTTTATTTTAGGTTTACTTTATTATTTCCTCCCGATCCCGTTTGTGCGCCACTGCCCTACACTTAAATAGCCGAGATCGGCTAAAAAAAATAAAAGGTGATTTTTGCATTTATTTTTTTGTTTGCAATGCCAATGGCCTTATACTTGGCCATTGGCATGCTTACTACATTATATGCAGCCTTTATTTGTGGCTGCCACAGCTCCGTTTTGAATTTTGCAGAAATGTACTCGGTTACTAACCGAGTACATTTCTGCAGATAGCACTAGTCTTGCACGGACTTTTGCAAGCTTCCTGGATTGCAAAATCACCTCATTTGCGTGGATTTCACCTGCAAATGGGGTGATTTGCATACCAGGGCATAGTCCCTGCAAGATTAGTGCAGGGGTGCTCATGCATGCCCCTGCAGGCTGTTCCTGGATCACATGGCAGACATATTGCCTGCTTGAGCTCATGCACCGATCTTGTAGTCTGTGCAAGCTTTTGAGAATCTGGGGGATAATGTTTTCATGATAAATAATTCTAGCAACAAAACCACCAACCAACAAACCAAATAATTCTAGCACTGAATTATGGTACCTTGTGTTGTTAAACCCTGCATATGCTCTTGATGGGGCTCTTGGGCTATTAAATGTCCCAGTGCTTGTTATACTGCATTTTAATTTTATGATCTATGTGTATGTAACATGGTGATGAAGATGTACAAATAGAGGTCAACAAACATAACTTCATCTGACTTGTTTACATATCATCAACTGTCATCAAGCCTTAATTTAGCAGTTTCAGTTAGACTTTTTGGAAATAAAAAGAAATATTTAAGAACAAAATAAAACAAGTGTGCATTAAAAGATGTTGAAATTTGGATGACATTAAGGAATTTAAGGGAGAAAATCAGAATATATTTTATTTACTTACAAATAATGTGCATAGTAAGATGAATAAGAGAACATCTCATGCATAAATAAAGAAAATTATGAGTTGCAGTACATAAAGCATATATTTACTTGGAAGGAATGTACTAATTATGATAACTAACTTAATGATTACCTAGGTGTTTCAGATTTAACTTTATTATTTTAAATTAAAGTGTTAATTGCTGATCACAAAGATTGAGCTGAAAAGCAACAGCCAGTAATTATCAAGTAGTTATAAAGCATGTGCTTCCATAAAATAACAGAAACTTGTAGGGAATACGATGCTTCCTGAAAGATACTTTGCTCAGTTTTGATTCAAAAGACAGGCAGTCAATGAAGAAAGTAAGTAATTTCTGTTTAATTTGTTCAGTTAAAAAATCCTTACATCTTTATTTGGACATGAGTAATTTGCTTGATTCCTTAAATGCAAGCCAAGATCCAGTATCTATTTTATTTCTCTTAGGTTCAATTCTTTCTAAGTGGTAAATTCTGGGATATGGAACTTCCTGAAAAGAAGAAAGCTTTATTTCCAAATATGTTTGTTTATAACTGATGAAGTGACACCCTGACCCCATATGCAAAAATGGGAAAAGGGATTGTGGATGTATGGATAGACAGACAAATCCAAGTAAAATACTGAGTCTTTGTAGTCAGTACAGTATTCTGAGTAATAGAACTTTAGAGAGTAATGGTGTCATACTGGAAAATATATTATAATGCTACATAACTTTGACAAAGAGAAAGCCATATACAATTAAAATAGCTATACTTCAATTCAGCAAATCTATTTCAATTGCATATACTGTCTGGATGAAACTGAATAGCCAAGCATATTCGATCACAAGAAGGGTTTTTATGGTGGGTACTGCCATCTCATTCACCTGGCTATCATTACTAAATTCAAGGTCATTGGACCTTGGTAGAAATTAGATATCCCTCTTCATCACTGCTCTGAGCCTTATGAAAACTGAATTCTTCTGCAATAAATCAGGGAAATTTCCTTCTGTCACTGTGGTTAACATTAATGTAACCCTGCAACAGATGTTAAATAGCATAAAGACAGATGGTAACACTGAAGTGAGACACCACAATGTATAAGAATAGTATGTACTGCAGTCTGTCCTGTTAATTGTAAAAAGGGAAGCACGTGGAAATTCATCAGTAGGCTGCAAGAAAAGCTGCCAGCAGCAAACTTATCAAAATCCTGTCATTACTTCCATGACTTTAAATTTAGCTAATAACTATGATTAAAAAAGTGCCACTGGATGTTACAGAGGCTATAACCCATCATACCCATGAATTTCTAAGCTGCAAACTTTACAGGAAACAGAAGTACTCATGATGTAAAATAAACTATCTCTGTTTTTCTGATGCAGTAATCCTTTCTATTCATTAAACTACTGGTTCTAATTATTTAATTTCCTGCATCAGTTCTAAAATAAATGGACACTCTTAGAAATCATTTCCACTATGAATTGCATGCTGTACTACACACCTGCAGTAAAATCATTAAATTTAGTCAGTATTCCTAAAGGTTGTTGCCTTTTCTATACAGTCTAAAAACTAAAGTCCATCTAGCTGACTCATGAATTTGGCCCTTTTCACATTAGTGAGCAAGTTAGTTAATGAAACATTGCTACTACGTCATCCTTAAAAATAGACTTACCCCCAGTGTGTTTACCTGATAAACAAATGAGGCAAAAGTAATGCTTATCCTAGTTGTGTCTCTTCCTTTTTCTATAACTGCTTTTATATATATATATATATATATATATATATATATATATATATATATATGTGTGTGTGTATGTGAATGCGTGTGTGTGTGTGTATGCACACACACACTAAATAACTGATGAGACTACATGCTTTCAAAATCTGTAATCTAAGGTTTTATAACAACTCATAGACATGGTCCGAAAGACCCTTGAAGAATCTAGCCCAATATTCCATAATGTCCAACTTCACTGTCTGGATAGGTGAATTATTTGGAGTCCTCTGTTGACTAGGCAAATGCAGACTAACAGAAATCAAACCCTGGACTACAAGAAGCAATTTGTTATTTGATGAAAGTGTTAATCCTCTACACTGACTGCCAGACTCCTCTGTGCTATCTGCCACACTCTTAGACTAGTATGTATGTGTGTGTGTATATATATATATATATATATATATATATATATATATAGAGATAGATATATATATATATATATATAATACTTTCTATGTAATTAGTCTGAAGTACTTTGTTACTGCTTACATTTCTGTATTTTTTGTTTATGAAATGTTTTGTATTTCATCCAGGATGAGCATGAAATTGGTCAGTCTTCATTAGCACGCTACCTTAGTAAACAAATATAAATAAATAAATAAAAGAATAAATATAATATACAGCTTCTTCCTGTTAACATTATAGGTACAGTGATTCATAGGTA
The DNA here is from genome assembly GCF_019279795.1 of Protopterus annectens. Taxonomy (NCBI): domain Eukaryota; kingdom Metazoa; phylum Chordata; order Ceratodontiformes; family Protopteridae; genus Protopterus; species Protopterus annectens. Next base: position 1,780,468,953 of record NC_056732.1, read on the forward strand.
TACTGTATACTATGCTAATGAGCACCAGGGCAACTATAAGCCTAGCCATGCAATCCAACCCAGTTTTGTTCCTGTGTGTCACAGACATTTATTAGGAGGAGTATATTGGTTAGAAATATTCTAGAAGTTATGTAGCAGGAGGGTATGTTAGTTTGGGCATTACTATCTGCTTCTATCAGAGGCATAGAGACGAGAACTAGTCTGAATTTTTAGTTTCTCTTCCATTGGTCAAGGTTACAATTAGACAGGTTTAGAAATGGACTCTGTTTCACATGAATATAGAGCCTGTTCCAGAGTATGAAGATCCTCTTAGGCATATATCTGTCTCGCAAACGTGTCTTATTTATGTCACAAGCAAAATTTACATCCTTGGATCTAGTGGGTCTGACGCTATTCATTTTGTGGATGTCCATCAGACCTGCATCTGTGAATGCCTTGTATGTCAGTCATAAATCACCTATCAGTAACCTGTATAAAGATGGGGCTTTAAGGGGATCTATATAGGACAATGTGTTTATACCCTGGATTCTCTTGGTAAGGAACCTTTGTGGACAGCTGCTGCTTTTGTCTTGTCAGGTAAATATCAAAAGGGCATTATACTTAATGATGGGTCATATAACAGCTGAACAAAGTGACTTCTTTGGACCTGGATGCCATGCCATTACTTATAAGATGGACAATATAAAATGTTGTCATACTACATTGGCCAGATGATGGTCAAATGCCAGGTTACTATCTACAGATGTTCTCAGATCCCTGACTACTGGGTCAAATCCTAGGGGTGTCATTGATGGAGTAATTAGCCTGACTGGTAGTTGTTCCCCCTAAAGGCATTGAAATGTATTTCTTGGCATTGAGCTTTAATCTGTGACTTTGGCACTTGTCATTTGTATGTGTTAAACCCTCTCTTGAAGATATTTGTGTCATTGGGGAATCTATGACAGCTCTCAATTTGCAGTCAGCTCTGTGAACTAAGTCAGCCAAAGCCCTTGACATTAGCCTTTACCTCCAAGAAGTAGATGCTAAATAGGAGCAGTCCCATCATGGATCTCTGAGGCACCCCACTGGAGACTGATCTCTTAGTGGAGGTGATCTCACCAGTCCTAATTATCTGGGTCCTGCTTGTGAGCCAGCTGGCAAGCCATCAGGTTATGTAGAGATTTATGGCCAGTTTGTTGAATTTGTCAAGTATATCAAAGTGTGGGTTTACATTGAATGCCTTAGCCAGGTCCAGATAGGTGTTATGCCCTGTTTTGCCCTCATTCCTTGCCTTGGTGACCTTCTCAAAGAAGTCCATCAGGTTTAGAAGGCATGAACTTCACTTGACAAAGCCAAACAGGATTGGGTCCAGTGTCTGAAAGTTGCCTATGTCATTTTTTATCTTTTCACTGATGGTCCATTCCGTGGCTTTGCTTATTAGCCAAATAAGACTAACGCTTCTTTAGTTTCTGTGATTGGTTGGTGGTCTACTCTTGTGTAGTGGGATAACCATTGCAGTCCTCCATTCTCATGGAACAAAGCCTCTTTTGAGACTGTAGTTGAAAAGTGACTCAAGTGGTCCTGATAGGTCATATTTCAAGTTATTAAGGAGTCACCCTGGAATATTGTCAGGTTTATTGGGCTTTGTTTTTGGTCTTGGTGACTGCATCCAACACCTGTTCCCTGCTAATAGTTTGGGAGGTATGCTAGTAGGTATTTCATCAGGGGAGTTAGGAAGGGGAATGGGGGTGAAGTTTGAACTGAATTTGTCAGTCAGCAGATTTGCTATGTCTCTCTGCTCAGTAATAGGGGCACCATTGACCACCAGTGTGCTGCCTTTGAAGGTTTGGACATAGATGTAGAAGGTCTTGTGGTGGTCTTTAGCCTGTGAAGCTATCTTCACTTTACAATTAGCCTTGTTGGCCTTAATGAGTCCTCTTAGTTTCCTGTTTAGTTTAATTAGAGAGCTCCTTTCATCATTGAAGTTGCTCTTCCTGATTTTAGCCATGACATTTTCACTTTTCTTATGATTCCACTAGTGTGCGTTTTGCTTTTAGAGTTATATTGGACATACTACAAGTCGGTACAGAAACCTCTATATAGCCATTTACATGGTTGTACATGGTCTCTTTGAACAATTCAACACTGTTTGCTAAGAAATTGAGGTTAGGATGGGCAGTGAGTTTTGACAATTATGTAGTTTGATTTGGAATAGTTCAGAACTGTTGCAGGATTTGCTGGGGTTACTGAGCCTACTTTTATTTTGAAGGAGACAACTTTGTGGTCCAATCTCAGAAAGGACTTTTGAAAATTATTAATATTCAACATGTCATAAGATTTTGCTTTTCTACTTGGCAATTTTGAGCACTGCATGTGAAAATAAAATTTAGTATAATTTATAACTTAGTACTTCAGAGCTAAAGTTCTAGAAATAAGCAAATATCCTAAGACATTTCTTTGAATGAAAGCAAACTTGTTTTTACATGAGGAATCTTTAATATTACACAATACTTCAAAAATATTTATTGAAAACACGTGGCAAGAAATTACTTTTGTTTGTGTAACTCGTTAGTCTAGTCTTGTATATTATTTTGTGCTAGTAACTGTTTGCCTATACACTTAAGAATATTCCTTAAGTGCAATATAACAAGGTAATTTTCATATTTTGTAATATGACCTGCAACCAAGAGGTCATCAGTAAAGTTTTTCTTCACCATATGTTTTCTTGTTTCATACACTTCCAATTTGTCATAAACATGTGTCATACACTCACAATTATGTCATATTTTTATATTACATATTTTTAAATATTTAGAATTCTGTGGACAAAAGATCTTTTATAAAAAAGACTGCCAGTTATCAGTGCATGGTTAGCACTTATGCAATAAAGCTGTTTGCTAATTCACATGGAAAGTGACTTTAATAATCTAACAATAATTCCATGCATGCCATTTCCTAGATGGGGGGAGGAAAAGTACAGATTTCCACTAGACTCGGAAGAATTATCACTGACTGATATACTAGTGGTAAGAAAATCCACAATAAAAGTGGGTACTTAATTAAACAATATTTACTGCATACATGTTAGGGTCTCCATGGCAGAGTCTCCTTAGTTAGAGTTTTTAGAAACATTAGACCCAAAGGAAAGTTCTATATAGATCAGACAGCATTAAGGCTACTATTTAAAGTAAGGAACACCAAATTAACTTTAAATGAAGTCAAAACTATTGGGCCATACTACAGTGAATGGAAACAAATTTTGCCACTGTGCCCTAGTGTATTTTCAAAACTGTGCAAACATTGCATTATTCTAAAGTGAGCCATAAAAACGCACAGTCACATCATCCAGGAAACATATCCAAATGCCAAAATGTTTAAGTGCTTTTGCCTTATTGAGTGTTAGACGTCAGGAGAAGCATGATGTGGATATCCTGCAAAAAATAAAAAAACAGGTAAATGATGTCCACTTTAGGTAAGCAATATTTTGCAACATTCCTACAAACACTGAAGAAAGCAATGGTGCTGCATCCATAATACCTTAACGGAAAAGGAGAAACACCAAGCGTTACTCTGTAGCAAGCGAGCTTTTACTTTGATATCAAGTAATAGGACAAAGCTTACAATTGTGCTATCCAGCTCATGCCCATTGTCACTAAAATGCATATTCTACAGCCATTTTGGACACCGCTCTCTCTCCATACCATGATGAATACCCTTGGAGCCATTTCGTCCCTGAAGAACCCAGCATATGATTCATATCTGCCGTGACTTCATCTGACACTGCTGTGCCCACTCTCTCTCTCGCTCTTCATATTCCTTAGTCCACTTTGTACTTCTTCCAGAGAGGGTTTCCTTCTTCTTTCATTGAAGCCATGCATGTGGTATTACAACTCCTGCAGGGTTTTCTACACTCAAAAACCTACTAATTATTCTTTCATGTGCCTTTCATATCCCCTGGATATTTGAGTATATTATTGATAGTATACTGGTATCCCTTTTGCATGGTGTTTGTCAGTGATCTGCTTTATTTTTCCATGATTGCCTTGCAATCAGATCCATCTTTCTTGTGCCTTCTATTCACATTCAGAAACTTGTTGAGTTTCTCTCTTGTCTTGTTGTTTGCCATTATGACTACCCTGTTAACCTCTTTGTTAGGCAGACAGTATTCCCTAGTAATCTGAACTTCGTTTTGTTCTACTTCTTTCTTTCTTTCTTTCTTTCTTTCTTTCTTTCTTTCTTTCTTTCTTTCTTTCTTTCTTTCTCTCTCATCTTAGACTTGTATATTCCACTACATTATTTCCATACCTGACTTGACCATATATCTGTTCATAGGTAGGTACTAGGCTATTGGCCCTAGGGCCTATACAAGCCCAGCCAAAAAAGGTATCCTGGCTTTTGCCACCTAAGAAAATTATTTTCCTGTGCCCCTGTCGAGCAGAGCCACAGAGGTGATCCCTGGAGTGAATTTCCTATTTCCCATCCAATCATCAAGATTTTTCTTGAAGAGTGGTAATGAGGAACTTTGTTTGATGTAGATAGGTAGTTTGTTCCAGAGTATGGGAAGTCTCTGGGACAGGAATCTATCCTTCCAGCATGTTCTGTTTATTGTGGTGACAATGTTTAGGTCCCTAGAGCATGTAGCTTGGAAGGATCGGGATTTCTTTAAGTGGAGCATGTCCAACGCTCTGGGTTTGACATAGCTTTGTATGTTAGACAGAGATTGCCTCTGAGTAGGTGAAATGTAATGGAGTAAAGCTGGAGTTTTTTGAGACAGTCTGTGTAGAGCATCTGTTTGAGGCCAGTAATCCTCTTTGAGTTATTTCTGTGGCCTTTCAAGTTGTTGTAGATGTCTTGTGAGGTACATACCAAAAGGGGCATTGTAGTCTATAATGGGTCTAATGAGTGATGAGTAGAGGGGAACAATGACCTCTTTTTTTCTGGATGAGAAACCTTTTGTGATGAGCTGTGCCACATAGAAGGATTTCCTGACTACTGTGGTGATGTGATTATCAAAGGAGAGACTACTGTCCACCTGTGTCCCAAGGTCTCTTATCACACTTTCAGTGTTAAGTAGACTACCGCCTATGTTGTAGTTCATGTGTACAGAGTTTTTACCAAAGGGATGAAAATGCACTTTTTGGCACTGAGCTTGAGGCCATGGCTTTGACACCAGGCATATGTCTCAGTGAGGCCCTTTTGTAGGATGTCCACATCTGCGAACTTTGTTAGCCAAAGACCTTCTGTGTTAACCTGTACTTCAGAGAAGTAGATACCAAACAGGAGAGGACCCAGGACTGAACCCTGTGGTACTCCACTTGTCACTTGTCTGAAGTCAGTTTGGCGTCTGCTACTTTCACAGTGTGGGTTCTGTCAGCGAGCCATTTGGCAACCCATCTTGTGACATAGGGATTTATACCTAGTTTAGTGAGTTTATCTATAACTCCAGAGTAGGGGATGTTGTCAAAGCCTTGGCAAGATCTATATAGGCTGTGTGAACCACGTTACCCTCGTCTACAGCTTTGGTGACTGCTTCAAAGAAGTCTATCAGGTTTAGGAGACATGATCTGCCTTTTACAAACCCGAACTGGGTGGGGTCCAGAGTTTGGAGATTACCAGTGTCTTTGTTTATAAGTTCCTTGATGATACATTCCATGGCCTTGCAGACCAGGCTCATCAGGCTAATGGGGCAGTAGTTCCCGGGGTCCGTGGTGGCTCCCTCTTTGTGGAATGGGATAACTGTCGCTGTGTGCCATTCAGTGGGCACAAAGCCTGAGGTGAGGCTATGATTGAACATGGTACTTAGGTGGGGTGCCAGTTCATTCTTTAGTTCTATTATCTCTTCACACTTGCTGTTTTGAGGTGATGTCATTTCTCTTTTACTCCATCTTCTTGGTGCTACAGACCTCAATATTTCCTTGAATTTTTGTGCTTTTGTTCAGTCAGCTTCCAGGTCTTCAACCTAGATTTGTTGACCTTAGAGTCTCCATTGACCATTGATTGCTGCTAAATGGGCCAGCATTGATTTATGTTGGGATACGCTTTTTCACCCAGGATTCCTTTGCAACCATTGATTCAACCTCAATGCCTTTTCCATACCAGCAGGAAGTCTACCTGAGTTGAATGTTGAGCACTCTTGTAGGCAATGTTGTGAACCACGTGTGGGTATAAAAACAAAGCAGTTGGGAAAATTTGTTCAGAATTGTGTGAAGGATAAATAAACTGGAGATTGCCTCTTAAAGCACCTTAGGTTCTAAACAAATTATCAGACTAATAAGTTTCACCACACAGGGATACATCTCAACTGTCTAAAATGTCACCAAATGTCTAGGTGTCTGCCTTTTTTTTTTTTTTGGTCTGTTCTTCATAAAATTTGTAGTTTTCTGTCAAATCATTGAGGACTGAAGTCATTAAATAATGACAGACATTTGAATTTCAAACTTCATATCCTTAAGAAAATGCATGTTAATGTTAAATATGTTATTGTTGAAACTTTGTAAGTTTATAGCAGCAATATTTAAAATCGGTCCCTGATTTTGAGCCTTTGACCCCCCCCCCATTTTTTTTGCTTTGTTCATATTTCTTGCACTAAGATGTTGAGAGGTGTGTCTACAGGAACACATGATAGATTATATCACAATGAAGTCTGAGTCACAAACTGTAATTTTTTTCAAGTGAGACATTAGATTTTCCAAGCAATCTGTAGCCATTCTCTGAACTTTTATTTTCATAAATATTTTATGAGGCTATTGAGAATTTCTGACATTTTACTACAAGATACTTATCTACATTCTTTGTCAGATGATTAAAGAGTAACAACCCATTCTTCTACATGACGAAAACTGGTTATAAATCTGTACCTACGAAAACTAAAGGCTGAATTATCAGAAACATTATGGAAAACAAATAGCAACAAGGATAACGCTGATGGAGTGATCAAACTTCTTTGGACTTGCAGCCTAATAGCCAAGATATGTGAATGAAAATCAGAAGGTTGTGGACTTTAGTCCTACAGTGGTTATCAAAAACAAAAAAGAGAGGACTTTAGAATGTTAGGAAAAAAATTATATGGCTGGGCATCGCATCATCTCTGTAATTGGTTGCATACTATCCATCCTATATTCTTATATAAGACATAATGAAGATTTACCGACAGAGCAGTGTGATGCTGCAATTCAAAAGGCCAAAGTTTTAACTAAAATTAATCAAGGTGGCAGCATATCATAAAAAAATTAATATTCAGTGTTTTGTATACATTAGGAGGTAGGGTATGAATCTATCTCTATTACTCAAGTTCTTGCCATATAAACGGGAGTTCCTTCACATGCATTAGACTCATTGTACCCTGAATACTGACAGTTGGAATAGGGAGTTAAGGCTGTCAGCTGCAGGGCTTCATTCCCTCAGTTCTTATTTGCTTATTGTGTGACCTTAAGCAAGTCAAAGTCACATAACCAGACATGTCTCCTGGGTTGTCATTGAAAAAGGGACTGTGTATGTGCAGTAAGCCAGGCTGGTTAACTTCTTTGCTCTCCTTAGAAACTGACCCAGGGATTTTAACAATGATGTAGGCTTTGAGCAAAGATTACATGATTGCAGTGTATTAGCGCAATGAACAGTAGCGCTCGTTGAATTTGCATCCTGCTCATTGTGCCTACATGATTCCAAGCCCATTTTGATAGCCGTTAAATGGCACTGAAGGCACCAGTATACGATATAAGCAAAAACACTTGCCTGTGCACAGATATGTTATACAAGCATGCATGGACGGCTTATATGAAGTTTAAGGCAAGTGACTTTTAAGCATGTAGATGCAGGGGATGTGCAATTGGCATAATTTACACAGAATATAATGTGAACAGTGCCAGACTAATTGGGTGAAAAAAGGAAAAAAATGTATCAGTTAATGCATTCAAATGTGATGATGCAAGAAAAACATTTTTCAATAGGAAGATATCCATATTGGTGGAATAATAAATAATCCTGTTTGCATCTGTTCACCTATGTGCCTAATTTAAAAACGGGCATGTTAACAATGGATGTGAGAATTACACAATGCAATACTGTAAGAAAGGGTATGTTAATAACATGACATGTTGAGACATTAGTTAGCAAGGACAGTGTATATATTATGGACAAGGACAGCGTATATATTATGGATCATTTGCATACAATGCAGTCATTGACTATAGAATGTATATAATGGAAACTATGATAACTGACTATATTGCTGTATCCTCTGCTCCATCGTGTACAAACAAGGCATGAGCGATACAGCAGTTGTGTCATACACAGCTGAAAAGGACATGTTTTAATACTTGTCATTGGACAAAAATAGATGGGGTATGTTACACTGGCACATGTCTTAGGCAAGCATGTGTTGTGTATTTTAATTACTATTGTATTACTGTTTATGATGAAGATGTATATACAAGTGTCAAATGATAGCACATATTTGATGACATTGCAGTACTTCATGGTGTTTGTCTGTAAAAGGAGCACATGTAATGCAGGATTATACTGGGCGTGCTCACAAGACATTACAGCGAACACTGCCATAACAGCATGAAACAACACAGGCACATGTATTATTAATTATAATAATAAACAAATAAAAACTGAGAATAATGACTTAATGCAGTGTTGTTTGTGTAATGTCAATAAATTCACAGAATGTTTTTATTTATTTATTTATTTATTGGCATTTGTTAACCGGGTTTGTCCAACTGGGCTTGTGGCCCATTTTCAGTGGAGACCTGAGGAGAAAAGCTCCAGTAGTACATTTTTAAACAAGTACAATTTTAAACAATATCGATATAATAGCAGTTATAGCAAAAAGATTCACATATGTTGGGTTACATGCATAAAGTTAAAGTTGCATTAAAAAGAATCTAAGTAACATCATTTTACATTAATATAGTTCAATAGGTCAACAATAAAACTTTTTTGTGTGTATAAAATTATGCAAATGCATAGTAGACACATTAGAGAGAGAGATGTAATGAGGTACTAAGTATGATCCTTTTGAGGGTACATAAAGGGACAGAAGACCAGGTAGGGTCATGGCAAGGGCAGGTTTTGGAATTAAGAAAATAAGCTTTTAGTTCATTTTTAAAGTGTGAGGTGTGCAAGACTGAACTAAGTCAAGGGGAAGTTTGTTCCAATCATGGGCAAGGGAGTGTTGTAGAGTTTGTATGTTACCCTTGGTTGGAACTGAACAGCAAGCTATGTATGCCCACTGGCTAAAAATGTGTATGAATCACATGTCCACAGTGGAAAAGGGCTGAGGAGGTTTTTCCCACTGTAATAGTATATATTATAACACATGCGGATGTCATTTATGCATAATAGCATTAGCAGAGGCAATGCTTACTGTCAGCAAGTATGGGTTTTGAACACCTGATTATATGATGACAGAAGCTACATGATACTGGAAAGAATGAATACTTTTTTTAAAGCTGTGACATCATTTTCTTCCTACAGGGGGAGATGTGTGTCTGTAATTTCTTTAAAATAATGTTGCTATATGTGTGTTTTTCACACAACATTGCTGCCTTCTAGCGACACACAGAGACATGATACAGACATCACTGTGATGGCAGAATGACAATCAGGCACAATGTGTGAATAGTCGCACATTCAAACGCATGCCTTACTAAGGCACAACCAAGTCTTCATACCACTGGAAAATCCATAGTAGTTGTTATGGGAAAGACAATTGTTATGCCATGGCTTCATCATTGTCAAAGAAAGCATTTCTGTGTGAAAAATAGCCAGATATTCTTGTGGTAGGAATCCCCATCCATGCATGTGCACAACAGGTAGCTGGGAGACAACATTGTTACCTACATGCACATTCACAGTCATTCTGACATAAGTAAGTATAAAGAGTGATGTCTGGATTTGAATGGACTACCTAAGATCACAAGGTACAGAACATTGGCTGAAGTGCATGTGCTACATAAGATGTTCTGTATGATTGTGGCTTAGTAAGTTTGGTTTAAAAGCTTGCATTTGTGTGGTTTAATACTTAAGCTCCGCCTAGCGGCATCAAGCTGAGGTAAACTATTACTGGTGCCAGAAAGTCTGTACTTCAGTTTTTCCCATGAATCTTGCTAGTTTTTTCTCTCTTGCACTTCAAATAGCTTAATCACTTTGCACCTCAACAGGGTTTTTTTTAGCAATTATTGTAGCACACCTTAGTACTAACAGCACTAGTTGTTCTTCACGGAAATAGCTCCAGTACTTAGTAGTTATGACCATCCCTCCTGGCATGATTAAAGGGCAGTTCCCTATGCTTTCTCATATTAACCTGGTGCACTTGGACATTCTGAGGCAGTGTAGCAACTGCCTCATGTACACAGACAACCCTCTCCTCTTACCTCACAACACTCAGACTCGTGAGAGATGCACTCATACCACCAAATTGGAAGCTATGCACTCTCCAGCCAAGACCTGACTAGCTGGTCAAAGGAAAAGTTCAACACCTGCACCACACTACATGGAACACATAGCCCTCCAGAACACCCACCATCACATCTCTCACATAAAAACACAAACCACACACCCACCTTCGCAGAGGCTCTCAATAGAAATTTACCCAAGCAGTAAGAGACCTTCAAGACAGAAATGCACTCAAATACCACAACAGAGTGCAAGCCACAGGACACATAGCTCACCTCCACAGTGTGCCCCTCAACTAAAACCCCTAAGGCTAAACACCTTGCCCAATAGACTAATATGTGTTTCAATAGTGAGGCACACAGATGTCCCACTCACTAAGTTGATTAAGGAGAAGGCAACAGTCAGTTGTCTATCAGGTGCCAGAATCTGACACATAACACATGCACTCAGGTGACTCCACAACAAGTACAAGTATGACTATGTCATTGTCCATGTGGGTGTGAATGATCTGAGACGTACCTCCCTGGACTACATGAAAAGAGACATGGTAGAGCTCTCATATTATGTGGCCTAGGCAGGTATGACCCTAGCATTGAGCAGTATCCTACTATCACCCAGAATGATACCACAGTACAAACAAAATATGATTGAGTTCAACAATTGGCTAAGTTTCTGGTGTCATTCTAAGGGGATCTAGTATCTGTCTGCTTGGGACGACACGATTGACAGACCTTGATTATTTGCCAGAGATGGCCTGCATCTGTCACCCCTGGGTTTCCGGGTACTGGCTAAGGCTCTGCCTAAAAAAAGCACTACAGGGTTGGCAAGTGTTCAAAGACCAAATTACCACTATAACAGCTATAAATAAATACAGTCTGAGGGTCATGCTGCTCAATGCTAGAAGTCTAAATCTCAAGATGTACTCACTTGAAGCACTCCTCAAAATGGAGAACATCGACATTTGTGTTGTTATGGAGACCTGGTTTAAAGCAGCAATAAGCACCCCCTGCGCTACTAGGCTATAACTCATTCCACACCTTTCAGCCCCAAAACATGGACCATAGTTCCAAAGGCAGTGGTGTCTCCATATTCATAAAGGATATGCAAACTGCCAGACTAGTAGCCCATCATAACACATCTGAGATTCTTCAGGTAGAACTAACATTGGGTAAGATGGCAATTCAGGTCATAGCCTGCCATAGGTCCCCAACCATGTATCTAGACTCTCACTCCATGTTCCTAAGCACCCTGGAATCTATCAAGGGTCAACCCAACACTCTCATACTAGGAAACATCAACTACCCCTCCATCAACTGGGAGAACTACTCAAGCACAAATACACTGGCACAACACTTGGAATTCATCAATTCCATTGCCTTCTACCAGCTCATTCTGATCCCCAGTAGAGAAAGCAACATCCTTGACCTGGTTATTACTAACATGGGTGACCATTGCTCTACACTAGTAGTCAATCCTTCCCTGGTCAAATCTGACCATAAACTAATCACCATGAAAATCCACATCTCACCCACACCCCCCCCCCCCCCCGTAAAGATAATCACCTTGAAAATCTTCTCCAAAGCTGACTTTAGGCTCCTGAAAACAGAGATGGATAACTTCATGTCACTCGTGCCAGTGGAAAATAACTGAATGACTGCCAAATCATACACCAATGCACTGTACAAACATGTACATAAATGCATGGAACTAGCCATACCTAACAGAACCAAGATGCCTTTCCTCCAAAAAAAGGAAGCCAATATGGTGGTCCCCTGCCATTAATAAACTCTACAACAGAAGGAAGAAACTGTTGCAGAAAAAGGTGAAGTCCCAAGACTGGAAAAACTCCCCTATTAGCCTCAACAAAAAGTTGATAGCCCTCATCAAATCCTTTAAAGCCAGCTATGAAGGCAGAATTGTGGCAGACACTAAACAATCACAAAGCCTTCTATATTTATATCAAGAACTTCCACTGCAATATCCATATTTTCTCTGAGTTACTGCACAATGGTACCTCCTATACTGAGCCAACATATATTGCCAACATACTGGCCAACAGAATCAGTAAAAACTGTACCCCCCCCAAAGGACCACAGGTTAAAGCTGCATTGTCCAAGGCCAAGAATACAGCTTCCATGGGACCCAATAATATCCCTGGCTGTGTTCTGCATAAGCTAAAAAGCAAACTGGCACCACATCTGTATGCCCTGTTCAGTCACAGCTTCACCTCAGGCTTTGTCTCTACCAAATGGTGAACTACTACAGTCATACCTCTCCATAAAGGGGGAGCAACTACAGACCCTGGGAATTATTGCCCGATTAGCCTGATGAGTCTGATATGTAAATCTATGGAGCACATCATCATGGACCTGATTAACAAAGATATAGGAAATCTCCAAACTCTAGACCTCATGCAATTTGGCTTTGTGAAAGAAAGATCACCTGTGCTCAACCTGGTTGACTTCTCTGAGTCAGTCACCAGAGCTGTGGACAAAGATAAGGCAGTGCATACAGCCCACCTCAATCTGGCCAAGGCCTTTGATACTATTCTTCACTTGGGAATTATTGATAAACTCACCAAGTTAGGCATCAACCCCTATATCACTAAGTGGATTGCAAATTGGCTCACAGATAGAACACAAAGTGTGAAAGTAGTAGACTCCAAGTCAGACTGCCGACCATTCATGAGTGGAGTCTGATGGGGATCGGTCCTGGGTCCTCTTCTGCTCGGCATCTACTTCTCAGAAGTCCAGGCCAGCACAAAGGGACTCTCGCTGACCAAGTTTACAGATGACTGCAAGCTGGAAGCCATTATTAACTCCACAAGTGATGCAGACATCCTACAGAAAGCTTCACTGAGACCAATGACTGGTGTCAAAATCATGGCCTTAAGCTTCATTCCAAAAATGCGTCATCGTCCCCTTTGGTAAAAACTCAGTTCCCACTCATTACCACATTGATGGGAGCCCAATGAACACTGAAAGCCTTATAAGAGATCTGAGGATGCAGGTTGACAACAACCTCTCCTTCGACCACCACATTGCCACTGTGGTCAGAATGTACTTCTATGTGGCAAATCTCATTACCAAGGGTTTTGCATCCAGGAAGAAGGAAGTTAGCATCTCTATCTACTCTTCCCTCATTAGACCAATCATTGAATATAATGCCCCATTTGGCATGTACCTCACTAGACACCTGCAACAGCTTGAGAGGCCACAGAAGTACCTCACGAAGAGGATCCTAGGCATTAAACATGCCCTACATGGACAGACTCAAAAGACTCCAATTATTCTCTGTCTCATATCACCTACTTAGAGGGGATTTTTGCTTGACTTACAAAGCCATGTCTGACCCAACTCTGTTAGAAATGCCAATCCCTCCACACCACATGCTCCAGAGACCTCAACCTCATTACCACAATCAACAAACATGCTGGAGGGACAGGTTCCTCACCTAGAAACTGCTCATGCTCTGGAATAGACTTCCCATACACATCAAGCAGAGAACCTTGCTGTCCCTCTTCAAGAGAAATCTTGATGAGTGGATGGGTAATAGAAAGTTCACCCCGGGGATCACTCCAGTGGATTTACTTGATAGAGGCACTGGGAACTAAGGTCGGGTGGTATGATGCCAGGGCACTTCTATGGGCTAGGCTTGTAAAGGCTCCAGGGCCATTAGCCTAGTACACACCTATGAACCTATGAGCTGAGAAAATGCACATTTGAATGGATGCCATCACCATTCTTTCAAATGTTGAGGTGCTTCTAAAAATGGAATGGAGGCAGTTGAACACAGTAACACTACACAGCTACACATATTACATGCAGTGGAAGCCTTCTGTACACAGCATAACAGACAAACACCCACAGACAGCAGTCCAACATTGCTGTGTTCAAACCTCCTTCCTCTGTATTTACACAGTATCAACAGCCAGCACCACAGGATAACTCGTACAACTAATTTGATGCGGTTCATTTTTTGATAGTATGGTGTAATTATGTTTCCAAACATGTTTATTAATTTGAAATTTGACCGTAATACCAATCTTGTTATATAGTCCAGAGAAAACAGTATTGGCCAAAAGTGCAACAGAATAAGTCTGACTCTTACGGGGAGAGAGTGCACTTTTGTCAGGATAATATCCTAACTGTGTTACAGAACTGAATTTTGTGTTAAAAGTGGCATAAAGTGTAGAGTGATCTGTATCCAAAGTTAAAGTTTTGTCCTGAGTGGAAGTGGATACAGCATATCTGTTATTCAATGTTTACTTCCATGAGACTAGAATCACACAAACACCCAAGTTTAGTACTGTCAAATTTGAACCACCTGTTTAACTAGTAACTCAAACTATATAACATGGTATTAGCCACATGTGCCATTTGACAAGTCTGACTTTTATGGAGACAGACTGCACTTTTGACAAATGACCCCTTCTCTTGGTTTCAGAAAAGATGTTTGTGGAAAAACTGGGATAAGGAGATGGTGGAATACTCACTGGGGTTAAATTTCCTGCATAACTGGAAGCTGATAGAAAACATCTGCTCATGAAGCTACATGTACCTGATACTGCAGCTGCACACACAAGTTCACCACTGTAAGATCTGTACCTCCAACCTGTACAGTTACACAATGTGGAGAACACAGTAGTAGCAGCAAACACCACAGGACAGGGCTGACCTTTAAGGAGAATGTTCTTTAGACAGGATGATATCATCAGTGTGTTGCAGAGAAGACATTTGTCCTAAAAGTTGGATAAATGGTAGAGAGAGCTGTGACCACACACGTTTCTGTCTGAATGGAAATGGCACATCACATCTGTTGTTGATGTCTTACTCCCCTGACTTTATAACCACATGTACAAACAAGTTCATCACTGTCCGATTCAAACCACCTAACCAGTCACAATCTTGATAAGATAGACCTAGATGGCTGCAAGTGCCATAGGAGTCTGAATATTACAGAGAGAGAGGCCGAGACAGAGTGCAATTTTGACATGATGACCTCATCAGTGTATTGCAGAGAAGATCTTTGTTGTAAAAATGGGATAATGGAATGGTGGAACACTTGCCATATTAAATTTTACCCCTGACTGGAAGCATATCTGTTCAAGAAGCTATATGTACTTAATATTGCAGCCGCATACAGAATTTCTGTAAATATCTTGTTACACAATCCAGAGAGCACAACACTAGTTGCAAGTGCCATAGAAGAAGGCTAACTCTTAAGGGGAAAGAGTGCAATTTTGACAGTATGACCTCATCAGTGTGCTGCAGAGAGGATGTTTGTGTTAAAAGTAAGATAAAGTGCAGAGGAACTTATGTGCAAAGTTAAATGTATTCTCCTTACTGGAAAAAGACATAGCACATCTGATTGAAGTATTACTTACCTGTCACTACTTACAGGACATACAAAACATACAGCAATAGAAATGGAGCTAGAAGATTGGGGGACACCATGACTGGGGATAAGTAGGGGATCTGAAAGCTGTGCTCACATCCATCTTGAGAACAGTGTGGAATTGTGGTGGACCAAACCCCATTGGTTGGTCTACCTCCTTGTGCTGATAGTCATTTTGTTTTCAGAAGCAATGTATTAACAAATAAGAGATAAGATGGGGAGACCAAAAAGAGAAAATTAGATCAATGGTGTGTCACATGACTTAAACATAAAACAATATGAGAAATCCATAACTACACCTTGGTCATAGCTATATATGATAGGAAGGCATGACTATGTCATAAAGTCAATCACAACAGTATGATATGAGTAATAGAATCATGTATTTCACTGCACCATATCAGGTATCTGCTTTTAAGGTAATAACTGTATTTGCAAATACTGAATTGTTAATGCCATGCAGTATTATAATTCAAATGACCTATAAATAGTAGCCAGTAAAAAAGTAAATACCTGTATGTGGTTATTGAACTCGCACACAATTAATCTGATGTAATCATCATCACCCAATGCAATAAGCAAAAGATATTGGAGCAGGCATGCAGGCTTGGTATGAAACTTAAAGTTATGCCTATTCAAGATGATACACAGTGATGGACTGAGAATATGTCTGTGCCTTGCCCTCAGAAAAGGTGCAAACTTAACTGAGGCCTTGTTGAAGCAACTTAGTCTCTCCTGTAAAGTAGAAAAAGAAAAAATATATATATTGTAGATGAGATATGGGTTGATATGCTTACACAACTGAGGGCTATTTACAGTCTTCAATTCATCTACTAAATGGCTACAGAGGTCCTTCCTGTCACCAGGAATCAAACCTGAGAACTTCTTGCTGTGAGGCAGCAATGTTAAGCACTGCACCACTGTGCCACCCATGACTATGAGCCCTCGTGTAACAGCTTGACAGCTGCATTTGCACAAGTAGAAGCACAGCAATGGCTTGCCAGTCACATTAGCAACGAGTACACCAAGAAGCAGGGAAGGTGTTAAAAATGGCAAACATAGAAGTGATATTTGGCCATGTGTGATGCTCGCGCTAGTGAGACATGTTCCAGTGTTAAACCATTATATGGTTTCTGTTGTTGGTTATGTTCATGGTCGTTTGGGGGAAAATGGAATGACATTTGACATATTGGCATGTTAGGAATTAGACAGTAGGATGATTGAGTAGTACCAGCAGGGAATTTAACCTAACTGAAAAAAGGATAACGATTTAAAATGTTCTGATTAACTGTCACTGCCACAGCAGAACGCACTTGTTAAAATGGTAATTTGAGGTCTAGTAATGTAAGACTGAATGTAGAAATAATGAAGGGATGCCTGAAGGTATGTAACTTTACATAGTCATGAGACTCATTTCTATGCAAAATGCATTGTTTGTGGTTTTAAAATACATCCCAGATGCATGCAGCTGCATGACCTGAGTAAGATGTGGTGGGTTAGGTTACATGCATACTTAAGACATACTCTCATAAACAAACATAGTTATGACAAGTGAGAAATCAATAATTACAACAAAACTGTGTATATCATACCTATGTTTGTGCATTCTACATTAACTATTATCATGTTTTACATACTATGTATGCATTATATTGGGCTTCTACAGCAATCAATAATGTGATATTTCTTCCAGTAAACAGAGTTATGATGATGAGGTGCATTTACTGTGATATTCCTGAGCAGTTTATGGTAACAAGCAGGATTCTGACCTCCTCTGTAAAAACATTTGTCAAATGGATTCAACCCCTCCAGTAGCTGTCTTCAATCTTTATGATCACTGCCCTTACACTTTGTGCCACTGGAAATGTTACGTGACAGGGATGAATTTATTCACTGAGTGCTATCCAGAGTGCTGACAGCTGCCTACGACTGCCACGGTTGTTTGTGCTACAGAATCCAGCATATGTTAAATTTTTCACTTTTTTCCTTAGGCAGTGAACTGTGTTTGCATGCTGCCAAGCAGAAAGCAAATGCAAAAGTCATTAGAAAAATAATAAAAAAATGACAGAGGGCAGTAGCTGAAAGGAAAACTTAATTCAAGTAAGTATAGGGTATACCTAGCAAATGAACATGTGTGTTACAGTGATATAGTCATCCTTCTCACATATAATTGACACCTCTGAACTTTAGTTTCTGTCTCAAATTATCAGGAATGTAGGTAATGGTAAATTAATGTTAAAGGGGACATATACCACCTCATATGCTGTTAGCAATACTGGGAACAATTGATTTTCAAACCGCAACAAAATGAGTATAAATATGCATTCAGTCACACCCCTCTAAACTACAACTCTGGATTTGAACCCAGAATCAGGTCTTTACCTTTTCCAAGAGCAGTGTACTTAACACCTTGTGGCACACAAAAGGCTGCCAAACTGCACTATTTTTTAAATCCAGTACTATCCGAAGTACTGACAGCCACTCACAGCTGACAGGTTTGTTTGTGTTCCAGAAGGCAGCCTAAATTAAAATTTTCACTTTTTATTCTTAGGCAGTACTGCTTGGAACTGCTGACAGTCCAGAGTGTACAATATCAAATGACGTGCAAATTAGAAAGAGGAAAAAAAGGTACTGGAACACAAGAACCATAATGAATAAGAAGTAAAAATGTATATATTTCCTCAACTTGGCTGTCTTTCAACATGAACATATTCTCATTAAACATCATGTTCACAAAAAAATGCAGCCATCTCTAGATTAGAATGCCAGGACACAAGGGTATTCACAAGACACTGTTTAGAGTCTTACCACTATGTGCCGCATAAATTATAATGTGAAAATGAAAAAGAGGTTACATACAAAAAGTATGTGACATGGCATCAGCTGACATTACATGTGCAACAGAAACAAATTCTGTACTTTGTCCTCTAATTTGCAGTGAGATGTGTGACTGGCTGTGTTGCTGGAAACAGGGCAGATACTATTTTCTCACGCAACATAAAACAAAACATTTGGACACTGTACCTGTGTGCGTCTCTGTACCGTGTAAACATCATTAAAATAAACATGCTTCACTACCAAGATCGCTATGTGCTTTGCTTTACCATTATTATATGTTTCAGTGAGTAATATAGTTCCTTATAACTGCAGACCCAAATGCACTCAGAGGCAGAAACTGTTGTCATAAACAATTCATATAAATGCTAGAAATGTTCCTCTTCAAAGTCAGTCAATGGTAGTCGCAACATTTCTTGACAGTACCTTCTATTTGACACACCTTGTTTGATGCTGTAGTCAGAATAATTGTTCACACTTGCTGGCACTAAGCATGTAGCACTTCTCACTGTTTGTCCTTGCATAGGTAGGGCATGTGCATTCTTTCATATAGATCCTTATACCACGTTTACAATCCCCTGCACTTAGTGCAGATTTTGGAATTCAAGAATGGTAATGAATTCATACCTGATTTGCATATTAATAATGCTGACAGGGATGAATCTGCCCTATATCAAGGTAATCATGTAGGCAAGGACAGGTATTCTGGTAGGGAGCATTATTTATCCAGAAAAGCTACATGCTGCTAATTGTTTACAAAGCATGTTTTCAGTGTCTAAACTAACCTGTTGCAAAGGTAAATTGCTTTTTGTTACAAAATGCTGTATTTCAACCTTAGTAAAGGGTTGCACTTTACAATACACCCATAGCTAAGTGTATGCATTGTTTGCCCCTTGCTGGTGGCATAGGCATGTATATCAGATATTTGCTATATTCCAAAAGAATGTAGCATGGCATTATGGGACATTTTCTACATCTATCTGGCAAGCTATTGCAGCAGAGTGTTGTATCATTTTTTAGCAAGGTCTGGGGTTTGATGTTTGTAGACGACAAATGTGTTAACCCTGTAATATATAACTGGCCACCCTCCACACAAGTGGACATCTAAGAACACTTTTATCCGTATGTACTGAAAGGTGTACAATGCTTTGGTTAATGCTAAACTGTACTACTCAGTTACACAGCTGTTTCCTCCTTACATGGCCTGCGTACTTGATTTTCATTTCTTTTATTTGGGGGGGGGGGGCTCTATTTACCTGTATGTATTAATAAGAAAATGACGTTGGTTCTGACATGGAGCATACCACCAGTGGATATATGGCAGAACTTTCAAGTAGGCCATACAATTCAATAATGTATTTTGTATTTCTTCATTGCCTTCTTCTATTTTGTATACTGTAGTTTATTTTCTTTACA
Source organism: Protopterus annectens (assembly GCF_019279795.1). Lineage (NCBI taxonomy): Eukaryota > Metazoa > Chordata > Ceratodontiformes > Protopteridae > Protopterus > Protopterus annectens. The sequence goes on from NC_056732.1 coordinate 1,780,488,981, forward strand.
TTGTGTTTTAATTGTATTCTGCTTTCAATTGACATATTTAAACTAGAAAGAGACCAAAGCTATGTCTCTCTTGTGAGCCACACAGAATTTAGAACTGGTCAGTTAAGGATAATTACCTGTAAACTGAGGGTAGAACTAGGAAGTAAACCTTCTATTTTAAGGGAGTAAAATAAAAGATTTCAAACTTTACTAGTAAAGCTTACTCAGATCTGCCACAGATTGCTGTGAGGTTAGTTTGTGAGGACAACTTGGGCCTCGGATGAGGGTGGAAGAGGTTGCATATTTATTATACTATTTCCAGGTTTACAGAGTTTTGCTGTGTCATGCAGTCCTTAATAAGTCAAGCATGTCACAAAAACATTATTTATCTGGGCAGATGGCCTAGCAACAGCAGAAGCAGACTTTAATTAAAGCCTGCTGCAAATAGAACTTTATAATGGCAGCAGCAAATGCTAGCATGTTTTTTTTCTCAATATAATCATGGTTGTAACCCAAAAAAGTTTTGGATTTCAGGGCAAGTGGCTATACTGAGTATGCACAATTGCTTTATAGCTTCCTTAATAGCTCTGCCATGTTGGATTGGTTAATTAGCATGTAATTTGTCTACTCATGCTCTCATTAACATATCTGCCATTTACCTTTTTATTTTGTGGCTCTACAGTAAGTGTAATGAATATGAAATAGCTTGCTAATGTGTATGAGAAAAAAACATGCTGCTTACATAATAACTGCACTTTGTGCAGCTTTTAATTAATCCAGCCCTGAATCTTTCATAAAAATGCATTCCATAAATATGGAAGCAAGACAAAATCATGTCCATGCTGAAATACTCAGACCATTCAAAGGTTAAAACCTGCTGCCATATTACCATCTTATACACTTGTCTAAACAACAGTTGTGTAGCTTGAAATAATGCAAAGTGACGGTGGGAACAGCATCATCTCTAACATTTGGTTTTGCTTCAGTGTATACTATCAGTAAAATACTTTGTTTGCTGATATATTATATCTGTACTTCCACTGAAAAAGAACTTCATGTAGCAGTCATATTGGCAGATTATTCAGAAGCTTTTGATTCTATGATCCATAGTATATTGCTTCAATATCTGACACAATTTGGCTTCATTAAATCAACAAGCTAGATACATGGCTGTCTTGTGTATTCAAATGAGAAACTGAGGCACGGGATAGGTTCAAGTCATTTATTGTACATAAACACATCAGGAGCTGTAACTGGAATATGTACTTCGAACTTCATATGCTTACTGACTGATGCATGACTTCTAACACACTCACATGTGCATCTCCATTCAAGCTTGCACTCATTGAATGACTATACAAAATGGCACTGATGTTGCACATGCTCAGTAACTTATATGCACATGCTCTCTGACTATAGTGGCTAAGTACAATATATACATTGATATAGAATGGCTACTGAAGCTCAGGCATTAAAGACATTTCCTGGTAATATGCCTTCTCCCCAGTATAGTGTTACACCAATCATGGAGCAAGGACCCTTTCTATGACCATTACTTTTCATCAGCAATAATACTGCAGACATACTGGGGACAGTCATCTAATACAGCATGCAGACCATCCAGTCCTTCTTTGCAGTGACTCAAAATATGGCTGTTTTAAGGAGCATCATGCAGCTACAATTTAACTGCTTCCAGATGTGGATACTTCAGAAAAAAAAGCATATTGTAAATTCACAAAAACTCAGATCATGCTATTGGGCAAACATTCAACTTTGATCAATTATATAGGTTCTACATTTCCAATGAAAATTGTCTTAGAGCATGCAGAAGAAGTGATTTACTGGAAAATACCTAGAAGTATTCACTGACCAACTAGGAGATGAACATAGCAATATGTCAGTGCAAACGGGAGTGAGTCTCTCAGCAGGAGGATGCATATACACCATGTAAATGGCAAACTATATTCACCATATGAGTGTAATAATGTATTATCTCTTTCTCAAAAATCATTTGTTCCAGTTGTGATAAAGGTAATGAAGTGGCATTGGGCGTCTTAATGTTAGCTGGCTAATGCCTTCAGTGCTGGGTCAACAGTGGTATACACATATCTGCCTCTCAGTACTGGGATTGAGGTCAACCTGTTGAAACTGACCTGTTGGGATTGCTGGTAGCATCTCTGATCAATTTTCAGGAGAGGAGCACCACCTGCTCTTCTGAGAATAACCATAGGGGAGTCCCATCATCTCCTGACATCAGCTGTAGAGGCTGGGTCATCTGATGTAGAGGCTGGGTCATCTGATGTAGAGGCTGAGTCATCTGATGTAGAGTCATCTGATGTAGAGGCTGAATCATCTGATGTAGAGCCTTGGTCATCTGAGGTACACTGAAAGCTGGATACTCACTTCAGTATCACAGAGCACCTCTGCCCATGTCACATGAACCACAGGCATCAAACATCAAGTCACCAGAGGGTTTCTCCCCATAACATCGACCATGTAGGTGACTGATGGCTCAATGCTGTCTTTTGAGTTGGCCTAGCATCTACCCATGAGCGATGCTCTACTCTCCTCCAGGCATTACCCTATTTTGTCATTACTTATACCTTGTTCATAGTCCAGCCACTCTCCATCATCAGTTCTATGTCCATCCACAGACACCCACACCTTTTTTGTATATACTGTCCATGTTTGTCTGTGTCTGTGACTTATGCTGATTCTTCTGTCCATGTTACCTTTCCTTCCCCTACCACTTCTCCAACCATTTCTCTCTACCTACTTCAGTAACCCTTCTTCTTCTTTACATATTGAAAATGGGTCTTTCTACCCCATATAAAAAAATTCCTTTTCTCCCCCCATCCTATCATGTCATAACTTTTGGTCCTTGTGTGTTTTCCTTTACTTTCTGGAGTCTCCTTTCCTGCTTTCTTACCTTCCCCTTCACTATTTCTTTGATGAATTGGGTTGGGAATTTGCTGTGTTGATCCTGCCTGGGCTCACATGCATGAATTAAGCTGTGCCAACTTACACTCAGTGTCAGTCACATGCCCCTCAGTAGTGCTACTTGTCCACTGTGATAGCTTAGCTCTTGTGTTCAGCATAATGCAGCAGCTCTGTGCTCCTTTCCTTGGTATATTTGAGTCATTCTTCCACTAATGCTTATATGATTAGCTTTTGGCTGTGTAACACTAGCTGTTCCATGCCTTTTAGCACTATGCAGGCATACAGTACTTGTCTACTAATCTCAGCCATTGTCTTTTGGTATGCTACTGTACCACATGCAATTCCTGATCCTGGTTCAGTACCTACATATGACTAATGATTTCAAATACTGTGGCAATTCTGGTCTTAACTAAAATCTTGTCAGATGCTTTTGGCAGGCTAATATTCCCCACAATATTTTTAAGTGGTCTTTTTCATGAATTTAATTTTATTCAGGGCATTACTAAAACAAACATCATAAATACATAAGCAGAAGTCTTATTTGTTTTAACACTGGGCTAGTAGTTTCGAGCATTAAGACCCTAATGACTGGTGTGTAAAACCACTTCCCAACTCCTCAGTAATGGCATGGATTTTCAAACCCCTTGCCACGGCTGCTACAGTACCTGATTGGGAGTACGCTCCTATTTTTTTTGCCCTCTTTTTTCTCTTGGGACCTCGCCTGGGTGGACACATACATTCAACAAAGGCCACCTATTCCTTATATATTTCACCTAAGAGACATATTACCTTGCTGCATCCTTTCCCTATTTTGGAACCTGGAAGAGTGTCTCCCAGAGGACACTGTGAAATTTTTTGCCCTCTTTTTTCTCTTGGGACCTCGCCTGGGTGGACACATACATTCAACAACGGCCACCTATTCCTTATATATTTCACCTAAGAGACATATTACCTTGCTGCATCCTTTCCCTATTTTGGAACCTGGAAGAGTGTCATCCCAGAGGACACTGTGAAATTTTTTGCCCTCTTTTTCTCTTGGGACCTCGCCTGGGTGGACACATACATTCAACAACGGCCACCTATTCCTTATATATTTCACCTAAGAGACATATTACCCTGCTGCATCCTTTCCCTATTTTGGAACCTGGAAGAGTGTCTCCCAGAGGACACTGTGAAATTTTTTGCCCTCTTTTTTCTCCTGGGACCTCGCCTGGGTGGACACATACATTCAACAAAGGCCACCTATTCCTTATATATTTCACCTAAGAGACATATTACCCTGCTGCATCCTTTCCCTATTTTGGAACCTGGAAGAGTGTCTCCCAGAGGACACTGTGAAAGTATGTACAACTGTTGTCTCTTGGGCTCCTACCATTGTAACTCCTGCTTGTTAACGTTGTAAGCTATCTCCCTGCCAGGACTGCTAGCGGCCTAAACACCTTCATTCCCTTTCCCATCTTTATCTGATCTCTGCCCCTGCTTCTCCATAGTCCATCCTATCTAGTCCTAAGACCTCCCTAGTTGCTCAAGTGCACTTCTACATTTGGCCACTAGAGGGCGTCCCCCCTACTATACTTACTTTTGTTTCTTTTTTCTTCACTCATTTCTAGCTTTTCTCTTCTATTAATTGCTACCCACACTTTCTTTCCATACTCTTGCCCACTTCTCCAATTAATTATAAAAACCATACTCACCCAGCTTTGACCCACTCTCCTGTATCCTATGCTCTACTGATTGACTCTCGATCCTCTCCTGGTGGTTTCTTCCCGCTCCGTTCGCCCTTCGGGCTCACTCCGCTCCCCTACCCTGCCCCCAAATTCCACCCGCCCCCAATACCTCTACCTATATCCCTCCAGTTTCCACACCCACTTCCTCCCTACAACCAATCAATCCTCTACACCTTAGACACACCCCAACAGCCTATTATCCAATTTGTAACCACTCCCTCAGCTAACACACACATTCTTCTCACTCTAAACACTCCTCCACTCAACTACCTCTTCCTCCTGCTCCACACCTACTACTCCCTATCCTCCACACGTACTACTCCACACCTACTACTACTAAGCTCCACACTTACTACTCCCTATCCTACCCATCCTTACAAAGCCTTTTCTCCATCCCCCTGCACAATTATCCTACATCATATATAAGACACCTATAACAATCAACACAAAGCAGCCTTATCAACATGCCTTTAACTCCTTCATCCACTTCTATCCTTCTTTTACTATCTCTTAAACTATCATACCTTTATTACCTCACCCAACCCCATACCTCATACCATACACAATGTTTTCATACAACTAACCATTTGAACTCCCCTCTCTCACACTTGCACGCTCCTATCTCTCCCCATCTTTACCCAATAACACAGCTCCTCACCTTCTCATTCAAAGTTTTCTCCTCTCAGAAAAACTCTCTCCCCATAGCAACCAAACACCCCATAATCATTACAACTGACCCAAATCATTGTTTTACTCTACTCAATCATCTTTTGAACCCACTCTTTCACTTCATTTCCAGTCTTATATCTGGTGATATACATCCTAACCCTGGCCCCTCCTCCTTTTCCTCCTCACACAAGCCTATATACCTTACCTCTCTAAACTCCCAAAGCATAATGAATAAAGTTCCAACCCTCCATGCATGGCTCATGCATAATAAACCTGACATACTATCTATTTATGAAACATGGTTAAAGCCCTCTATAAAAGATTCTGAAATTACTCCACCCAGCTATTCTATCATTAGAAAAGACAGGACCAAAAGGAAAGGTGGCGGTGTAGCCCTCCTATATTCCTCTTCCTTGCTAGTTACCCCTTATGACAAACCCACTCCTACATTTAACAACGCAGAAGTACTCCTCACTCTCCTACAAGTTAATAAGCACAAACACATATGCCTTGCATCTATCTACATTCCCCAGGGACAATATTTCCACACTTGAAAACATCCTCTCTTGGCTCTCTAACAATATTAGCAATGAAACCATACTCTTAGGAGATGTAAATATTAACTGGGCCTCCATCCAGTCCCTTACAAACCCTCTTAACATCAATCTATATAACTTTACCCAACTAATCAATACCACAACACACCCATCAAAAAACCCTTCCTGTGGCACTATCCTCGACTGGATTCTAGTATCACATCCACACTATTTTTCAGATAGCGGTACTCTTCCTGACCCTCTTAGTGATCATCTGCCCACTTTTACTCTCCGACTCCTGTATCTCATACCGTTCCCACAACTACATTACTACCCGAAATGACAAAAGCTTCAACGCATCAATCTTTGTAGATTCCTTGAAAGCAATTAATTGGAACAATCTAAAGACACTTCCATTAGAAGAAGCAGTTGCTCACTTTAACTCCACTTTCTTAAGAATACTTGATTCCCACGCCCCTCTAAGAAAAAAAAGAATCAAAACAAAGTCAGCCCCCTGGCTAACCAAAACCACACTATCAACTATGCGCCTTAGAGATAAAGCCTGGAGACTCTATCTGAGAACTAAGATCCCAGAACATCATATTACTTTCAAAACCCTTCGAAATAAAGTAAAAAAGCTAATAACCTCAGATAGACAAAAATACTTCTTCACACTCCAAAATAATAATAAAACCAACCCTCAAAAATTTTGGAAGGGGATATCCACCCTCCTTAACCCCAGCAAACCACACACCCCAACCCCAGACCCTAACAGTCCCGACTTAGATTTAGCTACGCAATTTAACTTCTTTTTCATCGACTCCATTAGCAAACTCACCTCCTCCTTCACACACTCCACCTCACTTTCTACTACACCCCCTCCCTCTCCCACCCACAACCCTATCCCCAATTCCACCTCACACAGCCTATCTTCCACCATATCCACTACTCCTACTGCCTTATCATTCTCACCCCCCTCAAACTCTCTCTCTCCACATTCCTCTCTATTCTCACTAAAACCTACTCCCACTTCCACTATAAAGAAACTTCTTCAGAAACTGAAGCCTTGCACTAATGCCCCTGACACCATTCCCTCCTACTTCCTAAGCATAGCTGCTGATGCTATTGCTTATCCCATCAGCATTCTAATCAACCGCTCTATTCATGAATGCACTGTGCCCCAACTGTGGAAGCAAGCATTCATCATCCCTCTACACAAAGGAGGCAACAATTGTAGCATCAACAACTTCCGTCCTATTGCTATTCTGTCCCCTATTTCCAAACTTCTGGAAAAGTGTGTCCACCTTCAACTCCTGCCTCATCTCTTAGACAACAACCTTATAACTCCTACACAGCATGGATTCAGACCAAATCACAGCACTATGACAGCCCTCTTATCCTTCCTGGAGACTGTTAACACTGCACGTGATTCCGGCCACATTGTCTCTACCCTACTACTTGACCTCTCCAAGGCCTTCGACACTATCTCACACAATCTGCTCTTAACCAAATTGTCAAAACTTAACCTCTCTTCTTCTTCCATAAATTGGTTCTCTAGCTATCTATCTAATAGAAGCCAAGCTGTAATATGGAAAAAGGCCACTTCCCCTTTCCTTAGTACCCCACTGGCGTTCCCCAAGGATCTATTCTTGGTCCCCTCCTCTTTAATATATTTATAAACGATTTCCACAAATCAATTCCTTTTGCAAACATCATCCAATATGCAGATGATTCTGCCATTATCTGCTCTGCCACCTCCACCTCTCAGCTCCAAACACTTACCCAGGAAGCTTTTTCAATTACCGAACAGTGGATGAGAATAAATCACTTGGTACTCAATGCCTCCAAGACAAAACTTATGGTATTTACCCCCTCCAAAGCCACATCCTTCAATAGAAACTCTTTCTTAATTACCAGCCAAAATAACTTACCCCTTGAACTAGTGACTGAAACTAAGCTACTAGGTGTACTAATTGACAATAGGCTTAGCTACAACTCTCATCTACAACTAAATATTAAAAAAACTCATCAAAAACTTGGTATGCTCTACCGTCAGAATCAGTACCTTACAAGCTCCTCCAAAATCACACTCGCTTCCTCTTTTCTCATCCCCTCCCTTCTCTATGGGGCCCCACTACTGACCAATCTTCAGTCCTCTCAAAAAAAACAGCTCTCCTCCTGCTATAATAAAATCGCCAAATTCGCAAATGGACACAGGTCCTCCACCCACCACTGTTCCTCTCTCCAAACCCTAAACTGGCTCGAACTACCTAATCATCTCACTTATATACAGCTGACTTTCGCTCAAAAGCTCATTCTTAGTCCTTCTCTTTGTCCCTCCCTGTCTTCTGCCTTCAAAATGCACCTGCCAAACAGAGTATTAAGGTCCAACAATCAAAACCTATTAGAAGTCCATAAACCATCTCATTCCCCAGGTAAACACTTATTATCCTTCAACCTTGCCCGCCTCTGGAACTCACTCCCACCATCTATTCGTACCACCTCTAACCGGTACGCATTCAAAAACTCTCTCCTTACATACCTGAGGTCCCAATGGGATTGCTCCTGCCCCCTCCCCTCATAAATTTATTATATCTCATCATCTTATACACTTTGATGCATATCTCTAGCTAACAACCTTATCTTTCATCGGCATATCTACTGTGTAAGGTTATTTGATGTCTGCTTGAATAACTCCTATAGATGTATATCACATTACTCTCTCTATTTTTCTTACCTCTCATTTATCACACTGTATTGATTTAAATGCTTTTGAATTGTGAGCTTAAATGTTTTATGTTTTACTCTGTACAATCTTTTGTAATTTTGCAATTTTTGTAATTTTTGTATGTACCTGATTTTGTCTGTATTGGAGCTTTTCTCCCCAGGACTCCATTGAAAACGGGTTCCTTTGGCCCAATGGACTATCCTGGTAAACCAACTGCAAATAAATAAATAAATAAAATAAATAATATTTATCAGCTTTTCTAAAAACTTCTTCCTGGCACTTAGTGAAACAACTACCCATAATAGTGAACAAAATCTGTTAAAAAATTCCATCTAGAGACCTAACTTGATTCCATAGCTAATGTAAGGTTTCCTTTGATAACTTCAAAGGTAGCATATAAACATGTTTAAGTTGCCAAACTCTTACATGTCAAGATTTCAGTGATCTATGTCACTCCCTGAGAGGCTTGCATGTCCTACTAAATAAGTGAATTCCACTTCCTAAGGCTGTTAACCTCATTCCAGGACAAGTGATCATGTAGAATCCTTATCAGTTGTGATGACTTTCTCTTCACTGTATGCCAGTGTAACCTACAGGAGGCATAAACCTAAAGATTTCTTCAGACTTTAAGATGCTTCCCTCCAGGTATAGCTGAAACCATTGCAAGGTTCTGACCTGATTATTTTACCGTGACCAACCCTGCATTGAAATCCATTTCAGGAATGTAATGCCCTCCTACAGTGACATTTAAAGTAAGTCAACCATGTTAACTTAAAAGCACCTGAACTAATCTGTGCAAACTTTCTGTTATATAGGAAGCGAGGAGAACCCTAAACAGATTTTATAATCTTCAAGAGGATTTTCTGATGATGCATTTTTTGCAATACACAAAAGAAAAGACATCTAACTTTCAGCAACATCATCTTAATTATAATCGTATACATTTAATTCTACCTTTGATTTTCAGGTCTGTTAATCATCTAGGGATACCTGATCGGTCCTCTCCTCCAAACACTATAGAGTTAGTGACTGATATTTTGGCAAGCATATACATGAACCCTAGGACAAGTGTTTAACAATTTTTCATAGAGGTTGTAACCCTTAGGAAGAATTTGTTACCAAATGTGTAAAGTCCTCTCCATTCCATTAAACATATTTCCTGATAACTATAGAGCATTATATAGGTTCATAGGTTAGTACTAGGCTAACTGCCCTTGCGAGCCATTTTAAGCCTAGCCAATTATCCCCTGTGAGATTCAAACCCTGTACCTTGTGTTTGTAAGGCAAACACCTTAACCATTAGGCCACCCTCCCAAAATCCCACTTTCAGACTGTAGATTAGGTATCAACAAACTCTGAGTGGTTATCCACAAATGTTTCAAAGTGATTCCATCTATTTTTCTAGGACTGTAGCTTTCAGAATGTTTCATTAGAAAATTAAATACAACCACTTCTGTTTTATGGGGACTGTGAATATATCTCAATAAATTAGAAAACATTAGAAATTACAAAGACTCTGAAATTTCACAGCCCATTTCATTAACTGTGTGGACAGTTTTATATATGGGTGTACATGATTTGTTCTCAGTCTGTGATATTCATTATGATGCTTTATAACGATGATGATTGTTACAAAAGGAGATAATGCCAGCACAGCTAGCTGGAATTTTGTAAATATGCCATTTCTGAATATCAACACGATTTGTGTAGGATGCTTGTGTTGCAAATGTATTGGAACTGTATATCATGTGTATATCAAACAAGGTTTGTACAGACATGTGTACTGAAAAGATGTTTTATAAAGTGCTTGTGCTTATAATATAACCACATCATGCCCTACTGGAATAGAACAGAAATGTACATGCACTATTGTAGGTGTTTTAAATGTGTATTTTAATATTTTACAGTGGAAATTGGAATACAGGAGGTTAATGTCAGAAATTTAACTGAAATTAAATTACTTTATGGCTAGGCCATAAAAAGATGTTATCTTTCAGTTTCACTGCAGCATCAGACACAATATCTATATTTGTGAGTTTTTTGTATTGTCCTGGAAGTGTTTTATTGTTGTATGACTTCCAGCATTTGCCAAAGATTTGAGGAAAAGCCATTGTCTATGTATTTTTACAGGTAGATACTAAATGCTACCAGCTGCCATCAGTGGTTGCTTTGGGCCTGGGGACTAGAAGTCAGATGACAAGAAATTATGTAATTCTGCAAGCTAGCCCAGCAGAAATATTTGAGGTATTAATTTGAGAGGTCTCCTAGAGAGACAGAGCATTCTGTATTCTCTCTTGGACCTGACAACAACAAGATCCATTAACCACACTTGCCTTGCTCTATCTTAAGTTAACTAGAGTATATAAATTCTCTTAGATACAGTCAGGAATATAGCAAACCTTAGTTTAGATGTTTTTCCTTATTTATTTGAGACTGTCCTGCAATGTTGTTTTAAATATTTCCTGTGATTTTGAACTCTGATGTAACTGTGAATATATACTGAGTATTTTCTTGTTTTTTTATTTATTATTAAATATATTTAAACCTTTCATTGTGACTAATCTGTCTAGAGATATTTAAGTTCTGAGAGTACTTGCATATTTATTTGGTGACACTGTGTAGGCCACTCCTAATAGCCTTGCTCTTGATCAAACTACCATTTGTATTAAGAGTAACATTACACAGTAAGACTGGATGCCCTTTGTTAAGAGCCTTAAAGTGGCTGATAAGGAGCTGGCTGGTGGCAGTGATAACTACCTTATAATCTGGGCAAAAGGGTGCATAGCTAGTAAATCTGTGCCAACCTTTCCCAGGTGTGTGTGTGTGTGTGTGTGTGTGTGTGCGTGTGTGTGTGTGTGTGTGTGCGTGTGTGTGTAAATTGAACCTCAAAGAGTGTGTATGTCAGCTACTAGGGCAGGAACATGAAGCACTGGTTGGACAAAGAGAGTGCTGGGGTCTTGGCTTGGCCACTCAGCTGAGATCTCAACTCTATAGCTGTGCCAGTGGGGAGTCCTACTAGGGATCTATAGAAAGAAGGAGAAATCAGCCCCAGACTGACTGTGGTGTCTGTGTGCTCTTAAGGGAAATTGTACTTGATGCAGAGAGCTCCATCTGGAAATACTGTATGTCCCCTACTGTTGCCAGTGGTGAGGATTGAGGCTCCTTGATTACTGGTACAGTGGTGAGTATTCACGATGATGATGATGATGATGATAATAATCATAATCAATATCAACAGCTAAAGAATTTCGAATGTGCAGCATTATTCCACTCTGGTAGAAGTGATAGACATCAGAAGAAGGCAATTTTACCTGTCAGCATTGGACAAGTCAAATCTGATTACTGTAGAAAAGTTAAGTTAAAAATGAGCAACTGTCATGACCTGATTTGATGTTTGTGGATAGGTGGAGTTAAAGAGTAAAGTTCATACATGTAAATAAGTTGGGTTACAATTAAATGTTTTCTGCAAACTTTTTCCAGTTGTACCATTTTAAAAGACTGCACTTTTCATACAAAATATCTACTATTTCATGTTTCAGACTGATCTACTCAGAAGCAATGATATTCTGTCTGGTATTCAATGCATTGGTTTGGATTGTTCTCTACAGTGAAGTTAGGAATGAAAGATTAAACTTTGGCTGCAGTTTAAACAGGCCTATGACTGAAGTTTTTTCTAGGGATGGCAATGTTAATATTGGTGTAATCTTCCCAGTTCATGATGAACTTCTTACCACAGAAATTTCTTTCACAGAGCAACCCAAACTGGCTACTTGTGACACGTAAGTAGCTTTGCCATTTTTTAAATTCATTTTATAGTTGATATTATCACCCTACAAGGCAGAATTTGTTCAAAACTTTAATTAATGCAGTTTTTGGTGGAACTGAATTTTGCAGAATGGATAGAGGAGGAAATAAACTAGCATCATAGTCTTGATGGTATTCAAAAAGCATCATGATATGATAGAGTGTGCATGACATTTATCAACAATACAATGCAACAAGTATTAAAAGAGAGGAGATGGAAGCAATGGTTCACGTCATTATATACTGGTCCAGTGATATGGATATTAGACATTGGGGAACGGTATGAAAAACAAAGCTAGGGAGAGCCACAAGTCAAAGGTGTGTCCTGCCATTGGCCCAGTCTGTGATATATGAGTTGGCTTGATTTAGTAAAAATTTGGTTAAGATAAACAGGGTATGCAAAAACAGTAATCATCTTTCATAATAACTGCATGATATTATTGAAAGGGTAGTGAATTCATTATCATTTAGTTTGGACACTTTTAAAGAATTTGGCAAGGAATCGGGTTTGAAGTTCTACCCCAATAAATCAGTGATAATAAAGAAAGAAGCATAGGAGCAGAGACAGAGTTATTGCTGTCAGAAAGATGAGATAAAGATACATAAGGAAAGTACACTTAAAGAGAGTAGTGGAAAATTGCAAGAATTTAAGATGTAAAATGAGAAGGTTATTAGACTAACTGTCAGGAAGGGTCAACCCACTAGCAGGAAGAATAAAAACACTGAGAATGATTATGTCACCCCAGTCATGTACACATGCAGATAGCTCTGCAGGACAAATGTATAGATACAACACAAAATGTGTGAAAATGTGTTTTGAAAAGCCAAAAAGGCAGGAATAGCAGGATAAATCAAAGTATCTTGATGGATAAAAAAGATGGCTGGTGGGGAATGTCTTTCTTCAGGAGCTGTATATTAAAGTAGTGCAAAGAGTTAGAAGAATCACTGAACAAGAGACTTTAATTAGATGAGCTGAAAAGAATGATAAAGGAAAGAAGAATAAGCATAATTGAAAGGAAAATGAATAATGAATTGGAAATTACATAGTGGAAGATAAAATGTGGAAAGATTGGAAGGATAAAGTGTTAGAAGAAATATGAGACACAAGTCACTACAGGGTCATAGACATGCTCTACCATACCTGTATAAAATGACAGTCCATTAAGTAGGAAAGAATGGCTATGGACAGAGAGATAGGAGACTGTACATCAGGGGCTGGACCTAGTGATAACACCATGTGTGTCCATCAGAGAGGCACAAGTTTGGCATGTCCCTGTTCCACTGCCAATGTATAGTGCAACACCACCATTATGCGATTACCAATGCTAAATATTTCCATGTCACTCCAGGCATTTATAAGTCTAGCCAGAGTGTGTTGGCCTTTGCCACCCCATTGATTAAATAACTGAGCCTCTGTCAAGTAGAGCCAATGAAGTGATCCCAGGGGTGTATTTTCTGTTACCCATCCACTCGTCAAGGTTTCTCTTGAGTGTTAGTGAAGGGCTCTGCCTAATCTAGTTAGCAATTTTGTTCCAAAGCATGGGGAGTCTCTGTAACAGGAATCTATCCCCCCAGCATGTTCTATTTATTGTTGTGACAAGGTTAACTCACTAGAGTGCATGGCTCGTAGTGACTTGGATTACTTTAGTTGGAGCATGTCCATCAATTCTGAGTTTGACATGGCTTTGTAAGTCAGGCAGAGATCACCTCTGAGTAAGCAATATGCCACCGAGTACAGTCAGAGTTTTTTCAGTTGGTCTGCATAGCACATATTTGTGAGGCCAGTAATCCTCTTGGTGAGGTACTTTTGTGGTATTTCCAGCTGTTGGAATTGTCTTGTGAGGTACATCCCAAATTGGGGCATTGTACTCTATGATGGGTCTGATGATTGACGAGTAGAGGGGCACTATAACCTCTTTATTTCTAGATGCAAACCCTTTAGTAATTAGATGGGCCACATAGAAGGATTTCCTAACTACTTTGGAAATATGATTGTCAAAGGAGAGATTACTATCTACCTGGGTCCCCAGATTTCTTATTACCTCTTCTGTATTAAGGGAGCTGCCACCTATGTGGTAATTCGTGGGTGTTTTGTTTTTCCCAAATGGGATGATTATGCATTTTTTGGCATTTAGCTTGAGGCCATGACTTTGACACCAGGTGTCTTTCTCAGTAAAGCCTTTTTGGAGGATGTCCATATCAGCTGGAGAGTCAATTATGGCTCCCAGTTTGCAGTCATCGGCCAACTTGGTTAGCCACAGTCCTCCTGTGTTTGCCTGTACTTCTGAGAAGTATATGCCAAACAGTAGGGGTCCCAGGACTGAGCCTTGCGGAACACCACTTGTGACTGGTTTAGAGTCAGACCTGGAGCCTGCTATTCTTACCCTGTGAGTTTTGTCTGTAAGCCAGATGGCAACCCATCTTGTGATGTAGGGGTTTATGTTCAGACTGGTGAGTTTTTTTATAATACCTGAGTGAGGAATGGTGGTGAGCACCTTGGCAAGGTCAAGGTAGGCTGTATGAACCACCTTTCCCTCATCTATGGCCTTGGTAACTGTCTCAAAGAAGTCAACCAGGTTTAGTAGGCATGATCTGCCCTTAACAAAGCTGAACTGGGTCAGGTCAAGTGTTTGCAGGTTCCCAATGTCTTTGTTAATGAGTTCCATGGTGATGTGCTCCATAGCCTTGCAGACCAGGCTAGTCAGGCTTATGGGAAATAGTTACCAGGGTCAGTTGTGGCCCCTCCTTTGTGGAGAGGAATAACCTTTGATGTACACCATTCTATGGGCACGTAGCCTGTAGAGAGGCTGAGGTTGAACAGCGTGTTTAGGTGGGGGGGTTCGTTCGTTCTGTAGTTCATGCAAGACTCATCCTGGGACACCATCTGGCCCCATTAACGCTGTGTTTTTGGCTTTTGAAAGGGCTGTTTTCACCTGTGTGGCTGTGATTTCTGGGACACTACACTTTTCTAGTATTGTTGTGGGCCCTTTTGGATGGGAGAGGGGGAGAAGTTTGCACTGAATCTGTCAGGATGTTGGCAATATCAGTAGGTTCAGTATATTTTGTGCTATTTTGCACTAGCTCAGAGCATATCTACGAGTTGTCACTTAGATTTTTGACATAGCTAAAGAAGGCTTTGTGGTTATCTTTTGAATCCTTGGCTATTTTTATTTCGAAGTTAGCCTTGGATGATTTTATGAGGGACCTTAGTTTCTTACTGATACTGATCAGGGATGTCTTTCCTTCTTGGGATTTGCTTTTATTTCTGAACTAGTTTCCTCCTTTTATTGTATAACCTGTTTATGGCAGGGGTTCACCAGACTGGTTTCCTTCTCTTAGGGGAGTGAGTCTTGGTTTTGATAGGGATAGCACGATCCATGCATCCTTGTAGGTGCTCATAGAGTGCATTTGTAAAGGATTCTGCATCTTGGGCAGTGTTATCCTTTAGCGTGGGGGCTATGAAACTTACCACCTCTGTCTTAAGTAAGGTGAAGTTTGCTTTAAAAAAGTTTTTCACTGTGGTTTCCTTGGTTGGGGGTGGTGGTGGGGTGTGGACATCCAGAGTGATTACTTTATGGTCTGATCTATCCAGTGACATTTTGACCTCTGGTGAAGAACACCTGTCGCCCATGTTGGTGATAACCAGGTCCAATATGTTTTCACCTGTGGTAGGGGAGTTTACCAGCTGATCCAGGGCATTTGAGTTGATAAATTCCAGGAAGCACTGAGTCTGGGAGTTTGTACTCAAGTAGTTTTCCCAGTTAATGGTAGGGTAATTGAAATCTCCCAATATCAGGGTGTTTGGTAGGACCTTCATGTTTTCCAGTGTCTCTAGAAAGGCAGAGTGGTGGTCCTGGATCATGGAGGGTGATCTGTAGCAGGCCACAATTTGCATTGCAGATTTGCCCGATGTTAGTTGCACATGGATGATCTAAGAGGTATCATGCTGCACCACTAACCTGGAGGTGTAGGTATCCTTGATGAATATGGACACACACCCTCATTTTGTGTTTTGGTCGATGTTCTGTGGCCAAAATGTGTGCTATGAGTTGTAGCCCGGTAGTGCTGGAGTGCTCTCTGGAGCCTTGAACCAGGTTTCAGTTACTGCACAGATATTGACGTTCTCCATACTGAGGAGTGCTTCGAGCACATGCATTTTGAGATTTAAACTCCTGGTGTTGAGTAGCATAACCCTCATTTTTTTATTTGTGCTGTTTATGGAGGTGGGGTTGTCTTTTGAGCCTTGCCTAAAAAAGGCACTATGGGGGCAGCAAGAGCCTTGGCCAGTATTCAAAAGCCTAGGGGTGACAGGTGCAAGCCGTCTCTTGCAAAGCAATGTGGCTTGTCGAGCATGTCGTCCCAGGCTGACAGACACTGGATCCCCTTTGAATGACACCAGAAGCTTAGCAATTGTTGAAATTGATCATTCTGCAGTTAAGTCAGGAGTGCCACTGTGTACCACTGTTGTAGCTTGTGCTCCAAGTTATGCATGCATTAATTGCTTATGTAAGATCATCAAATCAGTGCTGTTGAAGCAGTGGGGTACGAGATTATAAAAAATTCAAGTTATTATGGGTGTTTGTTCTTTTACCTTCACAGATGCTACTGTTGTGGGATCAGGCAGAACAGGACAAGATATGTCTGTCATGAGTGCTTCACCAGTGCCTGATGACAGTACAGTCAAACAGCACATTGTTAGTGTGAGCAATGCATTCTATGGAGGTGACAGTATTATTGATACCTGCCAACATAGATATGGGGCCGTGGATACCACCCATGCATCCCCTGTGTCTGGGCATTTCCAAGGTATCCATATCATCCTGCAACAGCATGCATAGTCCTCAATAATGCATGTGGATGCAGGTGGCATTGCTTGCTCTGCTAAGCAAACAAGAAGCACATAGGATCAATGGTGTATACTACCATTGAGACTTTTACAAGCCTAGCCAAGTATCCCAAATATATCCCACGTGTTATTGTGCCTTAGAGGTTATTTTACAGGGAATATATAAGCCAGGGTATGATTTACAGACTACTTCTGTCCATTACAGACATAGGTGCTAGACCTGGGGTAAATTTCCAATTTCTCATCCACTGGTCCAGGTAATGTTTGAATAGGCTTAGTGAAGATCTCTATTTCACATAGCTAGGAAGCCTGATCCAGAGAAGGGAAATTCTCTGAGACACTTACCTGTCCCTCTAGCAAGTTGTATTTTTTTTTTAATTTTGTTTTTATTGCCTGCAGCCTATATTTATACTGTATTTCCTGTGTACTAAACTACACTGTTATACTGCAATTGCCTGTTACACTGTGCCTGTAAAACCAAAATTTATGTTTTCACTGTTTAGCAAGCTTTTTTGTTTCCACTGTAAGTATTAACTGGTATTTTTCACTGTTTTAGGTATATGTTCTGCTGGCTCTGGTTTTCCCAGCAAGCAGTACTTAATTAACTGATCTGTTAACTGTTTTAATCATTCTTTAGAGCCTCATGGCTGATTTTCTCCTGTTTTAAACATTTTTTCAGTGCCTCGCTATTATTTTTCTGCTGTGTTAAATACTCACTAGTGTTTCCTACTGAAACTAGGGTAGCTAGTAGCTGTAGCATAGTCCAGGTCCAGGTTAGCTGCTTCTGGGACTGTTTGTAGTGGTTTGTTTGTTCTGAGCACATTTCCCAGACCATTTTGGATTGGAAGGGGCCTATCTCCACTTTTATGAGAGAATTGTGTTTGACTGTCACTTGATTGGTAAAGGGAGGTCGGTCTTGAGGGCTTGGAATAAACATCCTCATTGGTCCTTTTGAATTTTGTTAGTTTCTTTTCAAGTTTTAGCTTCTGGTATTTAGGCCCTGCATCTGAGCAGCTTTCTGCTTGATTGTACCAAGCTGAACTGAGGTGGGCTACCAGCCACAAATCTGAGCTGAGATACCAGATGACTAGAGGCTTCTGAGCTTCCAAAAATAAGAAGTTGTGTTTTTTTTTTTTTTTTTTGGCTTATGTGTACTATTTACTGCACTTTTTTATTGTCTGCTGCCTACTTTTATACTGTATTTATTTACTGTATAATAAACTACACTGTTATACTGCAATTGCCTGCTACACTGTGCCTGTAAAATAGAAATTTACTGCTGTTTTCACACTTAGTAAGCATTTTTGTTGTTTCCACTGTTTAAGTATTGTGTTTAACTGGCACCTGACTGGTAAAGGGAGGTAGGTCTAAGGCTTGGAATAAGCATCCTCATTGGTCCTTTTGAATTTTGTTAGAATGTTTTTAAGTTTTAGCTTCTGGTATTTAAGCCCTGCAACTTCTGCATCATGGAGCACTGTGCATTGCCACACAATTGTGCATCAAAGACGGATAGTTAAAGTCAACAAATTTTCCCTTAAAACCCAGGCAAAAATATACATTCGACAAGCTCCTCCATGATCATTCCAAGGGGATCCAGTTTCATGTTGGTAATGTTTTTGACACCTTGCCTAAAAAAGGCACTATAGGGGAGGCAAGAGCCTATGCTATCAGCCAAAACCCTAGGGATGCTAGGTGCAAACCATCTCTGGCAAAGCAGCAAAGTTTGTCGACCATGGCTTTTAGCTGCTGGCAAAGACTCTTGCCTCCCCCATGGTGTCTTTTTTTTAGGGAAGGTCTCAAAAACAACATTACCGACATGAAATTAACCAATCAGAACAAAATAAGGGTCATGCTGCCAAATGTTAGGTGGTTAAACCAAAAACTGCACTCCCTGAAAGCACTTCCGTCACTAGAAGATGTAGATGTCTGTGCAGTCAAAGAAACCTGGTTTAAGGCCTCACAGAGTGTCCCAACCCTGCAAGGCTCCAATGCCTTCCACACCTTTAGACCACAAAATGAACATTTGAAAACCAAAGGAAGCAGTGTTTCTATCTATACTAGAAATAAATGAATCTCCCATTAAGTTAGACTGGACAACTCCATAGAGTTACTCCATGTCCAGGTTAGGGTGAGTAAGACCCCAATTCAAGTCCTAGCTAGTTACAGATCCCCCTTCATGGGTCATGACACCCACAAAGCCTACTTAACCAAGCTGAAGACAATCCAAATGTTACCAAACACACTGGTTATGGGGAATTTCAATGATCCCACCATCAACTGAGAAACTACTCTAGCCCAAACTGGATAACATAAAAGTTTCTTGACTTTGTGAATTCAAATGCCATGGAGCAAATTGTCCATACCCCAACAAGAGGAAAAAACATTCTAGATCTGGTCCTCAGCAACATGTCAAACAGGTTCACTGCTACAACAGTTGGACCCTCATTAGTTAAAACTGAGAACAAATCAATCACGTTCAAACTGACACTAACACCAGAACTCACAAAGGGTGAAATCAGACTAAAAAACTTCACCGAGGCAAACTATACCCTCCTAGATGAAGGAATACATGTATTCCAAGCCCTGTCCCAAGCTGAAAGTGGTAACTACACTGAAGCATACAGGAAAGCCCTGTACAATCACTTGCATAAGTGTATAAACCCAGCTGCACCAGATAGAATCAAAGCTAGAACTCCAAGTAAAATCAAGCTGCCATGGTGGTCTTCCAGCAACAACAAATTCTACAATGAATGCAAAATGTTTCTCTCCAAGAAAAGAAAGACAAGGACATAACAATGGAAAAACAACCTCCTCAGCCTTAACAGTAAAATAAGACAACGTGTCAAATTCTCCAATAGCTCACTTGAGAGAAACCTAGCAAGTAGTGCCAATGATAACCATAAGGCCTTTTATAGCTATGTACATAACCTAAAGGGTAGAAGCCAAGCATGTGCAGAACTGGTAGCCAATGGTAACACACACATTGATTCCACAAAGATAGCAAATCTGCCAGCGGATAAGTTTGGTGAAAATGTCACCCCCTTATCCCCTCCTAACTTACAACAAAACCCTCCCTCAAACTCTCCCCACCTTACATATCTGAAGAATAGGTCCGCAAAGCCCAGTCCAAGGCAAATAACACAGCATCTATGGGACCAGATGACATCCCAGGATGTCTTCTAAACAAGCTAAAACATGAAATAGCATCACCTCTAAGTACCCTTTTCAATCATAGCCTAACCACAGGCTTTGTTCCTGCAGAATGGAGAACAGCTACAGTTATGCCTCTCTACAAAGGTGGTCTAGCAACTGACCTGGGGAATTACAGACCCATAAACCTGACCAGCCTCATCTGTAAGACCATGGAATGTATTATTATGGATCTCATAAAGACATAGGTGACCTCCAAACCCTGGACCTTTCCAATTTGGCTTCATGAAGAGCAGATCCTGCCTGTTAAATCTGGTGGATTTCTTTGAAAGTGTGACCAAGGCCATTGATGAGGGCAAGTCTGTGCACATGGCATACCTCAACTTGGCAAAGGCTTTTGACACAATCCCACATTCAGGCATTACCAATAAAATTAGCAAACTGAATGTAAATCCCTTCATTGTAAGATGGGTTGCCATCTGGCTCACAAACTGGACACACACTATCAAAGTGGGTGACTCCACATCACCAGCAGGCCTGTTACCAGCAGGGTGTCACAGGGGTCAATGCTAGGCCCCCTCCTGTTTGGTATATACTTTTCAGAAGTTCAGTTCAAAACTAAAGGGTTGTAGCTGACCAAGTTTTCAGATGACTGCAAACTAGGTGCAATCATTGAATCCCCAAATGATGTCAATATACTCCAGGATGGTCTCACACAGACCAATAAATGATGTATTAGTCACAGTCTCAAACTGAATGCAGAGAAATGCATCATCATTCCCTTCGGCACAAAAACTATCAAATCAATAACAATGCCCTAAGTACCCATGAAATGGTAAGGGACCTGGGCTCACAGGTTGACCAAGACCTTAACTTCGACCACCACATGTCTATTGTTGTAAAAAAGCTTTCCACATAGCTCACTTGATTAGTAAAGGCATCGCCTCTAGAGCAAAAGAAGTTATAACCCCCCCCCCTACACTCGGCACTTATCTGGTCCATAATTGAATATAACGTCCATTTTGGTATGTACCGTACTAAACATCTACAGTAATTAGAGAGATCTCAGAGGTTTCTAACAAAGAAGATCAAGGGCCTCCAGCATCTTCCTTACATGGACCAACTAAAATCCCTGTCACTATACTCCGTATCTTATAGCCTTCTTAGGGAAGACTTATGCCTGGCCTACAGAGCAACCCAAGACCCAAATCTAATGCACTTACTGCATATCCATAAATCAAATGGGTCTAGGGCTACCCATTCAAGGGACTTAAATATGGCCTGTGACTTAAATAGGACATGCTGGAGGAACAGATTTATCTCCCAATGATTGCAACATCTTTGGAACAGGCTATCAATTCATGTGAAACGGAGCACCATACCTCTCAACTGTACAGATTGTTTATAGAATGTCCAGATTTTTGCCTAATATTTTTGGTCCATTTTTCATAAAATTGTGGTTTTGTGGCAAAAAAGTAGCAAATCATTAAAGATTGAAGTTAGAAAATAATGATCGACCTTTGGGTTAGAGACTTTATACCTTTCAGAAAATTCATGCTAATGTAAAACCTATTATTCTAGCAAATTTTAAAGTTTGTAAAAACAATATTTAAGAACTGTCCCTATTTTTGGGCCTTTGTCTCACTTTTTTATTCATGTGTTTTTTTGCACATTTCTTGCTATAAGAGGTTGAGAGGTATGCAGAGCACCTGTATGACACTATTCAAGAGGAACTTGTATGAGTCGATGGGGCACCATAAAGTCTTTCTGGGGATAGTGCCCTCAACCCTCCTGGACATGGACAGTCATCACTAAATGTAATCTGGGGTATTGACTAGTACCTCTACTGCATTACCTTGGGCTGAAACGGCAAGGCTTTACATGACCTCTGGGTCGATAGCCTAGTAATTTCCTATAATCCTATGTCAGAATCAAAGTGCAAGTACCTAGATTCTGTAGTTCTGAAGCTATTGGTTTTGTGGATGTGCAAAAGGTCCATCAGAAGGGTATAAATTATGCCTGATATACCAGGCACAAACTGCATCTCAGCAGTCTGTAGGAAACTTAAGTATAGAGGTAGGGTTTTGACGAAATCTGCATTGAACATGTCACGTCCCAAAGACATGCTGTAGGTGTATTAGACACTCTAAATTGACCCTAGGTGTGAGTGTGTGCATGTGTGTGCCTTCTGTGGAAGGTTGGGCACCGAGATGGCAACTCAACACCATAAAACTCCACTGCCAATCACGAGTGGAAAGGTGATCCACTGTGGTGACCTCTAACTGGGAAAAGCTGAAAGAAGAAGAAGAACTCTTTTTTGGTGAGGAATCTCTGTGGATATTCCAGTTGTTGCATGTGCCTGGTCAGGTACATACCTGACAGGGCATTGTACTCAATGATGGGTCTGATTAAGGGTGAATATAGAGGATGACCTCCTTAGTACTTGCTTATAGGTTGAGCAATATAGAATGATTTTTTTACTGCCTTAGATGCATGCCTTTTTTAACACCTTTATTGAATTATCACTTGTGACATAGGCAATTTTACATTTATACAAAAGTAATCAAACTGTATTAAAAATTAACATTAACAAACATTATACTCCACATATATTGCTATATACCATATAACCTAAGCAACATTGCATAAATTATTCAATCCATCTTAGACGCATGTTGATTGAAAGCCAGGTTACTATCCACATACATCCCCAAATCCCTGACTACTGGGTCCAGTCTTATGGTCATGTTATCGATCAGGTAGTTTCCTATGGTGGCCATTTTCCTAAAGGGTAATAATGCATTTCTTGTCACTGGATTTTAAGCCATGGCTTTGGTAACTGTCACTTGTGTCAGTATTTCCAGTGGGATGTCAGTATCTCTGCTTCACCTACAAACTTTGAAGCCAGAGGGCTTTGACATTGGCTTTGACTTCCAATGGGTAAATTCCACAAAGGAACGGGCCCAGCATGGAGCCCTGATGGACTCCACTATTGACCAATCTCTTTGTGAAAGTGGTCTCCCCTATCCTAACTTACTGGGTCCTATCTGAGAGCTATCTGGCTATCCAGAGTGTAATCTAGATCTAATGCTTAATTCTGTGAGTTTGTTTACAATACCTAAGTGGGATACTGTAAAAAAAAATCCTTAGCATGGTCATGCACTGTTTTGCTCTCATACACTGTCTTCTTACTTTTTCAAAGAAATCCAATGGATTAAGTAGGCATGATCTGCTTTTAATGAAGCCAAGCTGAACTGGATCCCATGTCAGAAGGTTTCCTATGTCATTATTAATCGTATCTATGATCATTCATTCCATGGCTTTGCATATGAGACTAGTTAGACTTATGGATCTGTAATTTACAGGGTCCATTAATGGATTGCAGTTTTGCAGACTAGTGACCATTGCAGTCCTCTATTCACGTGGCACAAAACCAGTCTTGAGGCTATGGTTAAATAGCAACTCCAGGTAGGTCATGTTTCAGGCTATGTGGGAGGCATCCTGGGATATTACTGTGACAAATCTATGCTGTGCTTATAGCCTTAGAGAGTGCATTTAGGACCTACTCTCTAATAATAGTTTATGGAAGGATTAGTCTTGATGATATTACTTGTGGGGAGTGGTTGGGGGGGGAGGGGTGGAAAATTGGAGCTGAATTTGTCAACCAGTAGAATTTCTATATTTTAGCTCTATTCAACTTGTTTTATTAAAAGTAAGTTTTTTGCACTGTTATGTACTACCTTTGAGATTTCTGACATAGCTAAAGAAAGCCGTGTGGTTATCATTGGCTTGGGATGCTATCTTTATCTCAAAATTGGCTTTGATAGACTTAATTTGCCCTCTTAGCTGTTTCTTTTGCCTGATGAGAGAGTTTTTATCCTACCGGGTATTGCACTTCCTAATTTTTAGCTATGACTTTTTTTTCTTTTTGTGTTCCAGTCTGTTTATGTTATGATTTCACCAGGGTGGCTTGCTTTTTTGAGTTTGTTCTGGGCTTTTTTCTGGTGGGCACAGCTGTAGCTTTGCATATATTAACAGGATTGTACAGGGCTTCTGTGTAAAATTCTTCATAGGCAGTGTTCTCCAGATTTGGAATGGCTTAAAATTCTGTTGGGTAATTGCTTAAAAATAGGTAGATTGCCTTAGAGTAGTTCCTAACGGTTAGAGGGTTTGCTTGGGTCACAACATAGATTTTTATTTTGAAGGAGGCAGCTTTATGATCTGACCTTACCGGAGAGGACCCTGTACTGGAGATAGTAGATATGAGAGCACCAGATCCAGTACATTTGCAATCCTAGGGGGCAAAAGGACTGACTGATCCTGGGTGTTTGTATTTAAAAGTCCAGGAGCTTGCAAGTTTGGAGTAATGTTGGGTTCCCAGATTAAAGACTGGTAGTTCAAGTTCCCCATGAATATGGTATTAGGATGAATGATAAGTGTCTCCTGTAGGTCAAAATATGAACTATATGTTTTGTGGGTCACAGAGGGTGATCTGTAGTTAGCAATGATATGATATGGGACTCTGCCAATGCCAATTTGGACACAGACAAGCTCAAGCATGTCATCCTGTTTGACCAACCTTGAGGTATGTTTGTGTTTGATGTCAATAGAGGCACCTCCACTTTTAGTCCCTGCCCATGCAGTAGCTAGTCTAAATGTGTGGGAGGCATTGTATCCCTACAGTGCCAGGGTGTTGTCTGTGGCTGTAAACTATGACTTAGTAACTGCACAGATGTCTGCATTCTCCAAGGTACAGAGAGCTTGGAGGGAGTGGAGTTCCTTATTTAGGCTCCTAGAATTGAGGAGTAACACCTGTAGATTCCCTTGCATAGATTTTGCTATGTTGAAAGGTTTGTCAATTTGTTGTTGCTTAAAAAGGCATTATGGGGAGGATGGCAGTTTAACCAACAGTTGAAAGCCTAGTGGGGAAAAGGTGCAGACCATCCTTGGCAAAGCACCATGGTCTGTTAACCATATCCTCCAATACTGACAAATATCTCCTCCCCTTTGAATGACACCAGAAGCTAAACCAGTTATATAGTGGCATCATGCTTGGTGAAGGTAGAATGCTGCCCAGTGCTAGGCTCATAACAGCCTGAGATACATGGTCTAAGAGCTCCATAATGTTTCTCTTCACATAGCCCAGGGAGGTACATCTCTTATGTCATTTACACCCACATGAACTCTGACTGATTCATACTGGTGCTTCAGGCTCAATGACCAGAGAGAGAGTGGGTGACTTGATGGAATTGGCCCCTGATTGACAACTGGCTTTGTTTTTCTCCTTGCTCAGCCTTGTGAGTGAGGTATGTGTATTTCTCATAATGGAGTCTCCTATAACTACAGTATTGGGTACTCTGTTGACTCATCTTATGGGCTTTGGAGCTGAGGCTCTGTGGGCTGTAGTTGCATGTGTGGTGTTGGGTGTTGTTTCAGTAGAGTGCATTTGAATTTGCTGAGAATAATTTGGGTCAAATGTCTGGAACATCTTTGCAGTTTAGAAAGGTTGTTTTTAAGTGCCTCAGCATATGTTGCTCTATGTGTCGGGTACGTATATGTATACAGGTATGTGTGGTGGGTGTAGTGTGTTACTGACAACCTGGTTGTTATTTTGAGTGATTGTATGCAAGTATCTTTCTTCAAGTGACATTGTATAATTACATCTCTCCCATACTACATCGGTTTCTTTAAGGATTAGTTGATTGTCGGTGAACATGAGACAATCGGTATATTCCCATAACCACCAGACTGGCAAAAAAAACATTGAGAAAGTGCATATCTATAATGTCAAATTCTTCTTGGTGAACTACAATAGTGTGATACAAAAAGGGTCAATATTGGGCTAACCTGGGTGCTTTTGTGGCTAGAAGCAAAACCTTAGGCTGTATAGGAGTAGATTCATGAGGCACTGCTCCTTGGTGCATAAACTAGTTCTCTTGTGCATCTGAGTTACTGGGTACAATTTCAGAGGTATTTTTATATGGAAAATGTAGTTTCTAAATACCTGAGTCTATACAAGGCACTTTTAAACTCCAGTAGCCCTCTGACCCATAAAACAACATTGCATTAAATATTTGTGTGTTTCCCAACTTGGACAGACCAGAATGCCCCTTACTGCCACTAGATGAGTAACCCCAAGTCTTCTTAATCTAAAACACACAAAAGTTAACTAGAAGTGAAAAGCTAGCAGAAAACAATTCAACAGATTATTAAGACAACACTTTTACAGCAATGTTCAAACAATTAATCCAGCAGCAAGGACAGTGATAAACATATACACTTTACAATCTTAAATATAGATAAATGCAATATTTAATTATATAAAACAGGTTTAATTTCTCCAAGTGTATTGGGTTTCTAATAGCATTATGGGAATGGACCCCATTCCTAAGTGAAAGCATGATTAAAGTTCACAAAGTATTGTTTCAGGCTTTGATATTAGCCAGAAGTGCTCTTCACAACACCTGCAATCTGCCCAGAACCGACTCGTTCTGCAATTTATAAGGAGCTACATGTATCACAAACCTATCGGAATATGATTATAAATTATTTTTTATGATTCCCACTGTATCCTTCTTCCACATTGCCCTCATTTCTGCCTGCAAATCCTGGCATTTTATGACTTTATGTCTCTCTGTGTGTATCTTCATATGGCAAGTGATTCGATGCTCAGTTTGGGGCCTCATTATTCTATCATGCTGTGATGCTATTAGAGTTAGATTTTCTACACTAAATCCTTAACTTCACAGGTAACGTATAGTTTCAGTTTCTTTAACTTCTCCATTAATCCTCTTTTCTACTTTCCCCATTTCCTTATTTTTTATATTATAAAATTTTCCATATCTGGTTGCCTTTGCTTGTATTTTTTCATCAAATATATTTAGTGTTTTTTTCTATTGGTTAGTTTTGCTTTCTCCTTTGCGTAAATATTTCACCATATTAAATCTCTTTTTCTTTCCCATGTCCATATTTCTTCTTCCAGTGACTCACCCCAGCTGTTTCTCCTTACTTTGGGGACTCATTGTTCAATCATGCTGTGACTTAACCTATGTTAGACTTTCTCACCTTGCAGGTATTCCATAACTTCAGTTTTTATTTTTTAAATGCTGCTTTACTAATCTTTTGTTCTACATTCCCCCTTTGTGATCTTAGTTTTTGTATTGTGAACTTTTTTATATCTGGGTGCCTTTGTCTGTATTACTCTTTGAATATCTTTGGAGGTACTTTTTATGTTAATTAGTTTGGCTTTCTCTTTTGCATAAATATTACACCATATCAGATCTCTCTTTCTTTGTCATGTCCATGTTTCTTTTTTATATATATCAAAAATCTCTAGATTTAGTTTGTTATATTTTCACACTTCCTCAGTCACTTCTTTTTCCAAATGACCCAGGGCTTCTTGGTCTATATAATGTTTTTCATTAATCTGTTGTATTAATATTTTGTCTTTATCACACTATACAAACCTTATTCTTAGCATTACTATTAGAATTATTAGCATTGCTATTATTATTAGCCACACATCCATCATTTATTTTTCTACCTTACAATTCCACTTCATCCGCCTAACCTACAATACCCAGTACTCTACCTCCAAATAAAATATCTTTTCTTCCAGTAATCCACCCCTATTTCTCACCAGCTTGACTTCCTAACAGCCATATTGCAATCTTATTCCACTTTTTCATTTCACTACTACTGTCCTGTTACTACTCCTACCTCAACATTCTCATTATTTATCCCACATTCTTTTGTTACACAGCATTACTTCCCATCTTACTTTACCATGCTTTTCCAAAGTCTCCTCAACATACTCATACATTCATAGGTTCATAGATTAGTACTAAGCTAACAGCCCTTGTGAGCCATATTAAGCCTAGCCAATTATCCCTTGTGAGACTCAAACCCTGTACCTTGTGTTTGCAAGGCAAACACCTTAACCATTAGGCCACCCTCCCAACCCCTCCTTTTCTTGCTTTCTTCTCTGTCTTCACCATGCTTCTCTGTAGGCTCCTCACCATACTCCCTTTTTTGCCATCCTACCCAGACTCCCTTTCTTGCTTTTTTCTCTGCCATCCTACCCAAACATCTCTCCAACTTTTACTTCCTCTCTATACCATCGCTCTGTTCATTACTCATTATCTATTACAACTAGCCTCTTTCAAATCTCTCCTATACTCTTTGTTAAACTTAAAATATTTGACTACCCCATCCTTCTAACTTAACACCAAACTCATTTTTATAACCCAACAACTAAAACTAGTTTGTTTATTTATTTTATTTATATGACATTTGTTAACCAGGTTAGTCAGACTGGTGAGCAGCAGTCCTTTTTCAGTGGATACCCAAAAGGAAATCTCCAAATAGTACAAGTAACAAAAATAATCATATGGCAGAGTTTATAACTAAACTAAAAATTATAAAATTACAATATGTCTAAGAGTAAGGTGAAACAACATGCTAGAAATGGTCAATACATTGAACATAATAGAGTACAGAGTTGCATACAATAGAAAGCAGAATGCAGAAAATATAGACAAGTTTGT
Source organism: Protopterus annectens (assembly GCF_019279795.1). Classification (NCBI taxonomy): domain Eukaryota; kingdom Metazoa; phylum Chordata; order Ceratodontiformes; family Protopteridae; genus Protopterus; species Protopterus annectens. Next base: position 1,780,517,906 of record NC_056732.1, read on the forward strand.
AAAACAGAAAGAACAAATATCTTATAAATGTTGAATATATACAGGAGATAATCCCAAGGCAAAAGTCAATTTCCAAAGACTACAGCTCTGGAAGCTGTAAGAATTCATAGGTTCATAGGTAGGTACTAGGCTATCGGCCCAAGGGCCTAAGTAAGCCTAGCCAACAAGGTTCTCTGGCTTACGCCACCCAAGAAAGTTAATTTCCTGTGCCCCTGTCAAGTAGAGCCACAGAAGTGATCCCCGGGGTGTATTTCCTATTTTCCATCCACTCATCAAGATTTTTCTTGAAGAGTGCTAATGAGGAACTTTGCTTGACATAGATGGGTAGCTTGTTCCAGAGTATAGGAAGCCTCTGGGACAGGAATCTATCCCTCCAGCATGTCCTGTTTATTGTAGTGATAAGGTTTAGGTCCCCAGAGCGTGTAGCTCAGAGTTATTGGGATTTCTTTAGGTGCAGCATGTCCGGCAGCTCTGGGTTTAACATAGCTTTATATGTTAGGCAGATATCTCCACAGAGTAGGCGATATGCTACAGAGTAAAGCTGGAGTTTTTTGAGACGGTCAGTGTAGGGCATCTGTTTGAGGCCAATAATCCTCCTTGTGAGGTACTTCTGTGGCCTTTCCAGCTGCTGCAGATGTCTTGTGAGGTACATTTCAAAAGGGGCGTTGTACTCTATAATGGGTCTAATAAGTGCCAAGTAGAGGGGAACAATGACCTCTTTTTCCTGGATGAGAACCCTTTTGTGATGAGGTGTGCCACATAGAAGGATTTCTGACTACTGTGGCAATGTGATTATCAAAGGAAAGACTACTGTCCACCTGGATCCCAAGGTCTCTTATCACACATTTGGTATTAAGTAGACTGCCGTTTATGTGGTAGTTCATGGGTACAGCGTTTTTACCAAAGGGGATGACAATGCAATCTTTGGCATTGTGCTTGAGGCCATGCCTCTGACATCAGGCATCTGTCTCAGTGAGGCCCTTCTGTAGGATGTCCACATCATTTGGGGACTCGACTATGGCTCCTAGTTTGCAGTCATCTGCAAACTTTGTTAGCCAGAGGCCTTTTGTGTTAGCCTGTACTTCAGAGAAGTAGATACCAAACAGTAGAGGTCCCAGGACTGAACCCTGTGGTACTCCACTTGTCACTGGTTTGAAGTCAGATTTGGAGTCTGCAACTTTTACAGTGTGGGTTCTGTCAGTGAGCCAGTTGGCAACCCATCTTGTGATGTAGGGATTTATACCTAGTTTAGTGAGCATAGCTATAATTCCAGAATGGGGGATGGTGTCAAAAGCCTTGGAGAGGTCAAGATAGGCTGTGTGAGCCACCTTACCCTCGTCTACAGCTTTGGTGACTGCCTCAAAGAAGTCAATCAGGTTCAGAAGGCATTATCTGCCTTTCACAGACCCAAACTGGGTGAGATCCAGAGTTTGGAGGTTACCGATGTCTTTGTGTTTATGAGTTCCATGATGATACGTTCCATGGCCTTGCAGACCAGGCTTGTCAGGCTAATAGGGCAATAGTTCCCAGGATCAGTGGTGGCTCCCCCTTTGTGGAGTGGAATAACTGTTGCTGTGTGCCATTCAGTGGCCACAAAGCCTGACGTGAGACTATGATTGAGCATGGTGCTTAAGTGGGGAGCCAGTTTGTTATGAAGTTCATGTAAAACACAGCCTGGGATGTTGTCGGGTTCCATGGATGTTGTGTTTTTGGTTTGAGAGAGTGCAGCTTTTACCTGCATAGATATGGGCCCTTTAGTGGGTGAGAGGGGGGTAAAGTTAGCACTGAACCTATCTGCCAGGATGTTGGCAATATCAGTTGGTTCTGTAATTTTTGTGCCTTTGTGCTGGAACTCAGAGCAGATCTCGGTGTTGCCATTGAGATTCTTGACATACTGACTATTAGTGGATTTTTTAGAAGCAGAGACAGAGAGACCAGGAAGAAATTGTTGCAGTAGTAGTATTAAAGGAGGGAGGTGGGTTAAGTTGGGTCATTCCATAAGCATGAGCATGATGTATGGAGATTTACCTTAACTTTATTTTCCTAGGGTTATCTGTGGTATAAGTTTGTGACTAGATCATAGTTATGCTCTCCGTTGTTACATTGAATATATTCTCTTTTTCCTTTGGTAATATGATATATGCTATGTTGCCCATCTAGAGAGATTTCAGCAATACATTGTTTACTGCCAACATGAACATTTAACTGTGTGCCTTAAACCTACATAAGTATTTTCTTCTTCTATACTTTACTGAAATCTAGCTATTTTCCCTGTCCATACCATTTTTATTATCTAGTACACAATCTTTAAGTCACTTAAGTTTTTGGTACCTGTTTAACTGTTAATGTGTTGGTACCTGTTTGTCTAAAATTTATGTCAATTGTCAATATGTACACTATTGAATCTATGTATACTTTTGAATTTAAATGATTTTTTTTTAATTTCTGTATAATCTTGTCTTTATGTAATAGTTTGTACACATTCTGGAGCTTTTCTCCTTGGTTCTCCATTGAAAATGGGCCCTCAGCTGAGTTGGACTAACCCAGTTAACAAATTACAAATAATAAATAAATACATTTATTTCACCTGTTCAAGAACCTCTTTTTACTATGTGGTGATATTCACCCTAATCCAGGTCCAAACAATACTCCCTCTCCATCCCTTGGTCACATTCCATTAACTCTTATTAAAATCAAATTTACTCTATAAACTTATGCAGTATCTGTAGCAAAGTCATTGAATTCCATGCCTGAATTGCTCAGCATTTCACCGATATACTTGTTATCACAGAAACTTGGTTCAAACTCCACATCAGAGACTCTAAAATACTTCCCCCAGGATTTAATATGCTAAGAACAGAACACCTTAATAGAAAAGCTGGAGAAGTTGCCATAGTCTGTCCAACACATTACTCCTTTACCCCCATAACCATCCCTTTCCCACATTCAAAACTGCCAAACTAATCATCTCTAACTTTAAGTTAAACAAACACAAAGACAACTGCATTATTGCTTTTTTACATTTCCCCTGGCAACAATTTATCTACTCTAGAAGACATACTATCCCGGGTTTCAGCCAACATTTCTCATGAAACCATAATCAGAGGGGATGGTAATATCAATTAGCTGAAACTTACCTCACATTTTCCCATTAATAGTAACAATCTCTTTGTTTTATTCAGTTAATACATCACCCCGCCTATATCAACAAATCTAACCAAACTGGCTTGGTCATACATTGGGTTTTAGTCTCCCAGCCTAATAACTTTATTCAATCTACAATAAATCCCAAAGCTATTAGTGACCATCATCCCACCAGTACCACCAGACTTACCTCTCAGCCTCACAAACAACACACTTGTAAAACCATCTGTGACCCAACTTCAGCCCACTTATCTTCACTAATATCTTGAGCTGTATAATATGGTCTTTCTGCAAATAAAAAAATGGAGGCATGATAGCTCCCAAAAAAGCATGTATTTTAGTGTTTAGGTATGCCAATGGCCAAATATATGGCCATTGGCATAAAAATCAAAGTTATTTTTTTTCAGCCGATCTCGGCAGTTTAAGCATAGGGCAGCGGCGAGCAAATGAGATTGTGCCGAAAATAAAAAAAAATGTGAGAACTCACTTCTAGGGGAAATCTGCATTTTGCCTTTGTAGTCTATGGCATGTAGAATCAAATCAATACCAGGGAACACTGGTCTTCAAGGGGAAAGGCTCCATGTTAGTACAGTAACTATGGACTTAGGCAGTGGGGTATGCAAATTAGGGGAAATTTACTGAATCGCAAAGTGCCAAACTGCACCTAACCATGTAGGTGCTATAGCATGATCATGTATATAGGAGGAACAACAGACATGAAAATGGGGTGTGTCGGGCATGTTGTAAGCACATTGGAGCCCTATGGTGCAGAGATAAGCTTAGCTAAGCACAGCTAAGCAAGGATGTTTTCTGAGGCTGTATTGACTTATTCCATAAAATGAGGAGCATAGGGGAGGGTGATTTCTTCGTGTTTACATTAGCTAAACAGGTTTGTGTGGCATTCACTGGGACTAAAACAAAACAAAACAAAAAAACCCTGGAAATAGCAGGACTGTTTACATTTGGGTACTGGGTTTGCGCAGCACACCTCCGGGCTTAAAAGGGGAGGAAATGGGAAGGGAAAAAAAGGAAAATAACAGAATAAAAACAGAATAAAAGCAATCGAGAACAAATTACATAGCTAGCAGGTGGAATGCATCATAGTCAGCCAATCATACAGGCAGCATCTGCAGCACAACAGTATAAACTATGGAAACACCTGACGGTCTGGTTTTCCCACAAACTCTGCACCATTGGTGTACACATGCGGGGGAATTTTAAATGGAAAAATGTTAGGGGCAACCATTGTTTTATCCATCAGTATGTGCTAGAGGCTGAGGGCTGAGAGGAGGATAATGCTGACAACTGCCACAGGCCGAGGAGGAGAAGAGTGTTCAGACCCAGGGTAACTTACCAGGGACTAAATGATCTTGAGATAGTAGAGCGCTACAGGGTGGACAGAGACAAACTTCAGCAAATCACCAAGCTGTGCCAGCCTCAACTCAGACCTAGAATCAACAGAGGGGACCCCGACCCTGCGGATATCAAGGTGTGTGTAGCCTTAAGAATTCTAGTTACAGGTACTTTCCAAGGACTTACTGGGGACATCATGGGGGTCTCATAGGCATCTGCATCCAGGGTACTCCACCAGTTCCTGGATGCCATGCTACCACATCCCATTGAGCACATTTACTTCCCCAATGCCTGAGAGGAGAGGACCAGCAATATGCGTCTCTTCCACCGTGTAGCAGAATACCTGGAGGCACTTGTTGCCATAAACTGCATGCACTTCCACATCAAAGCACCACCTGGTGAACAGGGTAGGGTCTACATAAACAGTAAGGGCTTCCCCTCCATCAACTACTAGGTCATGTGCAATGCCCAGGGTATTGTCATGAATGTGTATGCTGGCAGCTCTGGAAGCTATCACGACTCCCACATCTGGCATTCCTCACAGCTGTAGCAGGCATTTGCCAGTGGGGGCATCCCATATGGCCATCTGGTTGGGGATGCTGGCTATGCACTGGAGCCGTGGATGATGACATCCCTTAGAAATGCACACACACCCACACATGAACACCATAATGAGGCACATGTACAAAACAGGATCATTATAGAGCATGTGTTTGGACTGCTCAAGTCATGGTTCCACTGCCTTGACATATCTTGTGGAGCCTTGCAGTACTCTCCAGCCACATGTGCACACATGTTCATAGTATGTGCCATGCTACACAATATGATCCTGTGGAAACAGCTGCAGCAAGAACAGCATGGAGAAGAGCCACACAACCTCCCCACACCATTGCCAAGGTCCCCACAGGCAAAGAGGGACTCAAAGGAGGAAGCCCCTAAGTCTGTTCCTGTAGGCAGATTGAGTCATGCCCAGTATGCTCAGGCCTTGGCAAACAGGCAATGCATAGCACACACACTGACACTGTAGGGACCCCAGGGACTGACACTCGCACACACAGTAAAATGGATGATGCACACATCACATTACCTGTAACTTACCATGTATAGAAAGTGTGCTGTGTGCATCCAACATAGGCAGCCCTCAAGCAATGTCCATACAACTGCTGCAAGCACAAGGTAAGTCAGTTTCTTAACAATAAATAAATGGTTTAGTATGTTTTGCTGGCATATCTACGGTAATGCTCATGCATGCAAGGGAATGGGGTGGCCTACTGGGATAGCAGTACACAACTGACAGCTATGTGGGACACCAGGAAATGTCTGGCCAAAACTGGCCTCCACACACTATGCAGTAGTACCCAAGGTGGCAAATCCTACTGCAGTATATGTGTGGGGACAATTAACTGGGGGATCATAGGTCACATGCATGGATGTCAGTGTGGGGGTCCAATACCCACCCCTCACACCCTCACATCAAGTCAGCTGTAGAAAACCACAGAGACATGTCTGGTAAAGGCACACAAATGGCAGCAATGTTGAATTACCCCCTAAAGACTCACACAGTGATAGCACAGCAGAACCTGCAGTTGCAATAAGGCTATAAAGGGTAAGAAGTCTGATATTCAAATGTATGCCAATACAATCTGACCTGTGCTCTTTACTGATATGCCTCTAGTCCCCAAGACAGGGCACAATAGTATGGTAAATGGAATCAAAATGTAAAGCAAATATCAACACAGTATACGCAAATGTGCACAGTTGACAGGTGTACCCCCTCCATATAACCACACAAATGCAGTAACATGTATGTTTGCAGAGAAATAGCAGCATAGCACACATTGTCAGGGCTGTACCAATACACATGAAAACATGATGCCTGTCCACAATATGCAGGGGTCAATGAGCTATGTGTATATGTGGTTAATACTGTCTGGATCTGGCCAGCATGTTCTCCTGGCAGTTGTCTTGTAGTGCCCTAGGTACACTGCTGTCTTTGACAGGGCCATGTGCAGAGAACTGCAGTGCCAACTGTTCTGCATGTCTGTGTTACCCACTGTTCTGCCACTGACATACCTGGAAGTAACAGTGCTATGTGGAATATACTACATGTATTAGTGACATCTTGAAGGATGTGTAGCTGAGGTGCCAAGGCTTTTGTGAATATAAGTCCTTTTTGGTACTGTTGCCAGTGGTTCTTCTCAATAATACTTTACTCCCAACCTCTGACAGCAAGATGTCTGGACAAGCACAGAAATAAAAGTGGAATAAAGGCACAATGATAGGCATGTGTTGCAATATCGCCCTTACATAGTGAGAAAGTTGGTAGCATGAGGGGTTTGAAGTAGCGGGAATTGCCTGAAGGTTATGTAGTCTGAAACAGTAATGTCTGTCATTATTTTGTAACATCACTCTTCAATTATATGTAACTAACTTGCCACAGAAATGCAAGTTTACATAGAAAGGATGAACCCTCTAGACAAACACCTGGAAAACCTGCCAAAAAATGTACAGGTGAGAGGTATGCCCACACAAAGATATAACGTCTCAGGTTAGGAAGATACCACACAAGCAGGAGATCCCCAGCCAGTATATCACCAGGTTTCTGGACTGTTTACACAGCCATGTCATTACTAAACTGGCTGTAGCCACACCTCACAAATGGTCTTGGGCATAGAATGTACATAGCTGCCCTCATAATATTGGTCTATGCATTATACAACTAGTATTCCACTGGTAAAGTACTGCAATGATCTGAGGATGTCTGGCACTAGGTAATGACATGATACATTGCAGTTTCAGACTACAGATATGGCAGAAAACATCTGCTAAACAAACACAGTACCCCTAGGAAAGTCCTGTGTACTCCTGAGAGGTATGGCTGTAGCACACAAAACCCTGGACTGGAGTACACTTATCTCTGGAATGGAGTCAATCTCTAAATATAGAAGGTCACACTGGGCATCTTCCTACACTTAGAAAATCTCAGGACATGTTGGAACCTACATTGGAATATATGACTGTATTATATATATATATATATATATATATATAATGTCTGTGCACACAAACAGCTATGTACACCTCAACCGTCCACACACACACACACACACACACACACACACACACACACACACACACACACACACACACAGGATTACCCTCAGCTAGCTATAGGTGGCCCATATGTGATATATCTGCATCTGTTGAATGAGATACGCACACATATATATGGGCAACAGATAACATAAGTCAAGCATGCACACACATAGATGTAGGGAAGTGAGAGACAGACAGTCATAGAGAGAGAGAGAGACACACACACAGGGGGACAAAGACAGAGTGAGTCACACATATGGATACCCTGAATGGCATAAAGTGATGTCCTGCTATGGACAGTGACATATCCACTGTAAAAAGTTGCACATGCCAGCATAAAAGATGAGCCCCATTGTGTAACAGTACTGAAGCTGGGTTTAGAATATCACATCACCTGTGTGTGTGTGTGTGTGTGTGTGTGTGTGTGTGTGTGTGTGTGTGTGTGTGTGTGTGTGTGTGTGTGTGTGTGAGGGAGTGTGTGTTTATTTGTTTGTAGGCCATTCCCACCCACAACATTTTCCAGTGCCGTACTTCATCAGTCCTGCTGATGTCATTCCCCTTATCAGCACCATTGGCCAGCTGTCAGCCCAGAGTAAGCTTTGTAGCATGTGCGATAACTGTGTAACACTATAGTATAAATTACTAGATAGGCAGGGGTTCTACCCTCAGATCCAGCAAATGTGTATGTGGGTGTATAAGTGTGTATGTTTGTAGGAATAAGTATTTTGATAAGTTTCCCAACAACTGCTCTACTTTATCAGTCCTGCTGATGTCATTCCCCTTATCAGCACCTTTTGCCAGTTGTCAGCCCAGTAAGCTCTGTAGAGAGTGTGATAACTGTGTATTACTATAGTAAAAATAATTAGGTAGAGAGCAGTTCTACTATCAGATCTGGCAAGTGTGTGTGTGTGTGTGTGTGTGTGTGTGTGTGTGTGTGTGTGTGTGTGTGTGTGTGTGTGTGTGTGTGTGTGTTGTAGGAAGAAGTATTTTGATAACTTTCTCACCCAGTGCCCTACTTTATCAGTCCTGCTGATATCATTCCCCTTATCAGCACATTTGGCCAGTTGTCAACCCGGTAAGTTCTGTAGCACATGCAATAACTCTTTAACACTATAGTGCAAAAAACTAGATAGGCAGGGGTTCTGCTCTCAGATCTGGCAAATGTGTGTGTGGTTGTATAACAATGTGTGCAAGTGTGCATGTTTGTAGGAAGAAGTATTTTGATACATTTCCCACCCATTGCCCTACTTTATCAGTCATGCTGATGTCATTCCCCTTATAGGATCATAGGTGTGTACTAGGCTAATGGCCCTTGATTCTTTACAAGCCTAGCCCATAGTAGTGCCCTGCCATTGTGTCACCCAATGGTCGTTTTCAGTGCCTCTATCAAGTAGACCCACTGGAGTGATCCCTGGGGTGAACTTTCTATTACCCATCCACTCATTAAGATTTCTCTAGAACAGGGTCAGCTAGATGCTCTGCTTGACATGTATGGGAAGTCCATTCCAGGGCATGTGCAGTCTCTTGGTGAGGAACCTGTCCCTCCAGCATGTTGTGCTGATTGTTTTAATGAGGTTGAGGTCTCTGCAGTGTGTGGTATGGAGGGATTGGGATGTCTTTAAATGTAGCATTTCTAAAAGAGCTGGGTCAGACATGTCTTTGTAAGTCAAGCAGAGATTGCCTGTAAGTAGGTGATATGAGACAGAGAATAGCTGGAGTCTTTTGAGTCTGTATGTGTAGGACATGTGTTTAATGCCTAGAATCCTCTTTGTGAGGTATTTCTGTGGCCTCTCCTGCTGTTGCAGGTGTCTAGTGAAGTACATGCCAAATGGCGCATTATACTTGATTGTTCTAATGAGGGAAGAGTAGACAGAGATGATGACCTCTTTCTTCATAGATGCAAAACCCTTGGTAATGAGATGTGCCTCATAGAAGGACTTCCTGACCACAGTGGCAATGTGGTGGTTGAAGGAGAGGTTGCTGTCAGCCTGTGGCCCCAGATCTCTTTTAATGCCTACAGTGTTCAGTAGGCTCCAATTGATGTGGTACTTAGTGGGACTGAGTTTGTACCACAGGGAATGATGATGTATTTTGTGGTGTTAAGCTTCAGGCCATGGTTTCCACACCAGTCATTGGTCTCAGTGATGCCTTTCTGTAGGATGTTTGCATCACTTGTGGAGTTAATGATGGCTTCCAGCTTGCAGTCGTCTGTGAACTTGGTCAGTCACAGTTCCTTTGTGTTGGCCTGAACTCCTGAGAAGTAGATGCTGAACAGATTACCCAGGAGTGATCCCTGTGGGACTTCACTCATGCCTGGTTGGCAGTCTGATTTGGGGTATGCTACTTTCACATTGTGTGTTCTATCTGTGCACCGATTTGCAACTCACTTAGTGATATAGGGGTTGATGCCTAGTTTGGTGGGTTCATCAATAATTCCTGACTGAGGAATGGTATCAAAAGCCTTGGCCAGATCATTGTAGGCTGTATGCAGTGCCTTACCATCATACACAGCCATGGTGACTGACTCAAAGAAGTCAACCAGGTTGAGCAGGCACGATCTCCCTTTCACAAAGCCAAACTGTGTGGAGTTCAGAGTTAGGAGATTACCTATATCTTTGTTGATCAGGTCCAACATATCAGACTTGTCAGGCTAATGGGCTGATAATTCCTAAGGTCTGTATTTGCTACCCATTTATGGAGAGGGATGACTGTAGCAGTGCGTCATTTAGGAGGGACAGAGCCTGAGTTGAGGCTGTGACTGAACAGGGCACACACATGTGGTGCCAGGTCTCGTTATAGTTCAAGTAGAACACAGTCATGGATAATTCTGGGTCCCATGGAAGATGTATTCTTGCCCATGGACAATGCAGCTTTAACTTGGCTGCAGTAATGCTGGGTACCTAACATTCCTCTGGCATTGTGATTGTACCCTTGAAGGGAGAGGTAAAACTGGCACTGAATGTGTTGTCAAGAATATCGGCAATATCTGTTGGCTCAGTATAGGAGGTAGAATTGTGCAGTAACTCAGAGAAGTTTTGGGTATTGCCAGGGAGGTTCTTGATATAACTGTTAAAGACTTTGTGATTGTTGCCAGTGTCTGCTGCAATTCTGCCATCATAGCTGGCTTTAGATGATTTCATAAGGGATCTCAAGTTGTTGAGGCTAACAAGGGAGTTTTACCAGTCTTGGGACTGCACCTTTTTCTGCAACAGTTTCTTCCTTCTGTTGTACAGTTTATTAATGGCAGAGGCCACCAGATTTGCCTCCAGTGTTTGGAGGAGAGCATCTTGGCTCTGTTGGGTATGGCTAGTTCTATGCATTATGTACATGTTTGTGCAGTGCATTTGTGTATGATTTGACAGTCATGCAGCTATTTCTCATTGGCATGGATGCTGTGAAGTTAGCGACCTCTGTTTTTAGGAGTCCAAAGTCAGCTTTGGAGAAGTTTTTCAAGGTGGTTACCTTTTGAGGGGTTGTGGGTGTGGGTGAGATGTGTATTTCCATGGTGATTACTTTATGGTTGGATCTGACCAGGTAGGGATTGACTGCTGTTGTCGATCAACGGTCCCATATGTTAGTAGTCAACAAAGGTCAAGGATGTTGCTTCCTCTACTGGGGGTCAGAATGAGCTGGTTCAAGGCATTGGAGCTGATGAATTCTAGGAAGTGTTGGGCCAGTGTGTTGGTGCTTGATTTTTCCCAATTCATGGAGGGTAGTTGAAGTCTCCTAGTATGAGAGTGTTGGGTTGAACCTTGATAGATTCCAGGGTGTTGAGGAATGTGGATTGAGAGTCTAGGGACATGGATGGGGACCTATAGCAGGGTATGACCCGGATTGCACTATTACCCAATATCAGTTGTACCTGTAGTATCTCAGATGCATTATGCTGGGATACTAGTCTAGAGATGTGCATATCCTTTATGAATATGGAGACACCACCGCCTTTGGAGCTGTGGTCCATGTTTTGGGGCTGACAGGTTTGGAATGAGTTATAGCCTGGTAGTGCAGGGGTGCTGTTTGCTGCTGTTAACCAAGTCTCTGTTACAGCACAAATGTCAGTGTTCTCCATTTTTTGGAGTGCTTAGAGTGAGTGTATCTTGAGATTTAGATGTCTAGTATTGAGCAGCATGATGCTCAGATTGCATTTATTCATAGCTGTTACAGTGGTAATTTGATTTAGAACACCACCTAAAAAGGAACTGTAGGGGTGGCAAGAGACTTAGCCAGTAAATGGAAACACAGGGGTGACAGATGCAGGCCATCTCTGGCAAGGCATTGTGGTCTGTCAATCATGTCATCCCAATCAGACAAATACTGGAACACCTGAGAATGACAACAGACACTTAAGCCAATTGTTGAAGTAAATCATTTGTTGTTTGTACTGTGGTATCATTCTGGGTGACAGTATACTGCTCAGGGGCTACTGTCATACCTGCTTGGCCCACATAATCTGAGAGCTCCACTATGTCCGTTATTATGTAGTCTAGGGAGGTGCATCTCAGGTCATTCACACTCACATGAACAATGACAGAGTGATACTTGTAGTTGTTGTGGAGTGACTTGACTGGGTGCGTTATGTGTTGGATTCTGGCTCCTGATAGACAGCTGACTGTTACCTTCTCCATATTCAACCTAGTGAATGGGACATCTGTGTGCCTCACTATTGTGTCACCTATGATGACTGTATTGGGCAAGGTGGTTAGCCTTAGGGGCTTAGGTTGAGGGGCACCCTGTAAAGGTGAGATATGTCTCCTGTGGTTTGTGCTGTGTTGAGGTGGTCGAGTGGGTGTCTGTCTTGTTGGTCTCTGCTGTTTGGGTAAATGTCTATTGAGTGCCTCTGTGAAGGTGGGTGTGTGGTTTTTATTTGTATGTCAGAGCTGTGATAGTGGGTGTTCTGGAGGGCTATATGTTCTACATGGTGTGGTGCAGGTGCTGACCTTTTCCTCTTAACCAGCTAGTCCAGTCTTCACTGAAGAGTGCATATCTTGCCATTTTCCTGATATATAGGGGTATCTCTCACAAGTCTGAGTGTTGGGAGTTTAGAGGAGAGGGTTGTCTGTGTACATGAAGCAGTTGCAACAGTGCCTCAGAATGCCCAAATGCACCAGGTTAATGGGCGAAAGCACAGAGAACTGCACTGCAATCATGCCAGGAGGGTGGTCATAACTACTAAGTACTGGAGCTAATTTCATGAGGAATGACTACTACTGATGGCTCTCAGGTGTGCTAGAATAATTGATACAAAAACTTGTTGAAGTGCAAAGCTATTAGGCTATTTGAAGTGCAAGAAAGAAAGAACTAGCAAGATCTAAGGGGAAAACTGAAAGCAGACTTTCTGGCACCTGTAATAGTTTACCTCAGCTGTGCAGTTATCAGCACCTTTGGCCAGTTGTCAGTCCAATAAGCTCTGTAGTGCATGTAGTAACTGTGTAACACTATAGTACAAATAACTAGATAGGCAGGGGGTCTACTCTCCAATCTGGCATATATGTGTGTTTAAGTGTTTATGTTTGTAAGAAGTATTTTTGATAAGTTTCCCACCCACTGCCCTATTTTATCAGTCCTGCTGATGTCATGCCCCTTATCAGTACCTTTGGCCAGTTGTCGGCCCAGTAACCTCTGCAGCATGTGCGATAACTGTGTAACACTATAATACAAATAACTAGCTAGACAGGGGTTCCAATCTCAATACTGGCAAGGAAGTGTGGTGTGTTTGAAAATCATCTACTGTGTTGGTTATACCATTTTGTGTTGTGTACCACCCAGTACAGCTTCCACCACCATACTTTACTAGGCCTGCTGATGTCATTCACCTTAGAAGTACCTTGGGACTAAGAGAAACCATATAAGCTCCTTGGCATGTCTGATAACTGCGTAACAGTGTAGTAATAATAACTTGATAGGTAGGAGTTCTAATCTCAATAATGGCAACTATGTTTGTGTGTGAGAATCATATACTGTGTGGGTTACACCATTTTGAGTTGTGTACCACCTTGTACACTTCCCATCACCCTACATTACTAGGCCTGTTGATGTCATTCACCTTAGAAGTACCTTGTAACTAGTTGAAATCATATAAGCTCCATAGCACATCTGATAACTGTGTAACACTATAATAGTAATAACTAGATAGGTAGGGGTTCTAATCTCAGTAATGGCAACTGTTTGTGTAATAATCATATACTGTGTTGGTTATACCATTTTTGAGTTGTGTACCACCCTGTACACTTCCCAGCACCCTACTTTAATAGACCTGTTGATATCATTCACCTTAGAAGTACCTTGGGACTAGGTGAAATCATATAAGCTCCATTGCACATCTGATAACTGTGTAACACTATAGCAGTAATAACTAGATAGGTAGGGGTTCACATCTCAATACTGGCGACTGTGTGTTTGGGTGAGGAGCATATCCTGTTTGGCTTATACCATTTTGATGTGTGTACCATCCATGCCTGTTTACCAACTCCCGAAGGCATTACTTTATATAGCATGGTAATGGCATCTGCCTCACATGCAGCATGTCAAAACATTGTGCAGGCCATACCAGTCTTCTGTACAGATGTCTATGGAATATCCAGATGTTTGTAACCTATATGTGGTCAGTGTCCCATAACAATGCCCATGTGTGTGATACTTTGGCAAATCAGCCACAGTGAGTGCAATGACACACATGCTAACATTGGGTATCATACCTGACTGAATCACTTGTGCAGGTTTGTAGGAGCAGTACATGACTCTGACTCCAGATGGTATTTCTGGTTTATCTCACCATCCATGAAGGCATTCACAGCATTACATGTTGTAAGAGGTAGTGGGTTATGTCCCATGCATATAATCTATGTGGGGTATGTCATGTGTATGGAGTACTACAGTACATCAAAGTGGATATGTAGGTTTACTAATCTATTGCCAAATGTGTTTGTAGTACTGCATGCACATCCCCTGTGTCAGTCCTTACTGTGTGTATGCAAAGGATATACCATTTTGTTTTCCTGTTCTACACAGTGGACTCAGGAATACATACCACAAACCTGCCATACACAGCATCATGCATGCCCTCACCAACTGCATCAGGGTTGAGTATATGGGAAAGAAATGGGAAGGCCAACAGGTGTTGACAGGTGAATCTGTGAGTTAATGTAATGACTACACATGTGAGGTACCTGCTGACAGTACTGCAGTAACCTGCTCTGTATGCATGAGCATGTGGTACTACACAACACTGAGGTGACATGTCTGAAGGCTACCGGTCTGTGACAAGGGGTATGTATGCAAGTTCACACTGTCTGACAACAGTGTCCCTCACACACTGTAGCATGCATACTCACCTGGTACATGTACATAGAAAGCTTTATCTTGCCTATGACATGGTCGGTGTATTCCCACTCTACCATACTCCCTCTTGGTAATGTTTGCAGGGCCATAGCCTGCAGACACCTGGAACAAACAGAATACAGCATGTCAGACTACATTCAGTCAGTGGTACTGACCGCAATAATGCATCCTGGCTAATAAGGTACATACATGCCACAGATTACCACTCCTGACAACCCCACCTATGCCTCACTATTCCTATCATTGTCAGAGTCTGCAGAGACACTGACATCAGTTATCAAGTGGGAGGGACCAAGATCCCCATCGCCACCTGTAAGGGAAGACAACATATATACATTAATACCTGCACTTTAAGGTTGGCTGGTATACACACACACATACACACACACACACACACACACACACACACACGTGTACACATGAACACACACACGCGCACACACATGCAAATCCACACAAACATGTGCACACATGCATGCACACACACACACACACACACACACACACACACACACACACACACACACACACACACACACACACACACACTTACAGGTGAGGTGGCACAAATCTGTTACACAAACCTCACATTACCCAAATGGTGATGTGCATGACACACGGCCCTCAACATCACGCATTGCAGTCACATGTATCTAACAATATAGAACTCACACATATGTTAGCAGTGTTAGTAGGTGATGGCCCTTCCCCAGCACAGACTGCACCCATGTACACATCATTGCTGTTCACCTGTATGGTACAGTGGCAGTTACTAGAGAACATACCTCACAACTGTACAGATCCTTGTAGAATGTGTAGATGTCAGGCTCATATGTTTGCTCTGTTTCTCATAAACCCTGTGTTTGTCTGATACATAACTGGGTTGATCTGAGGAGTGATGTCACTGATTAATGACATGCATTTGAGTTTCAGACCTCCAAATCAGAAGTAAATGTATGGTCACACAAATCCTGTTACACCACCAACCTTCTAAGCTTACAGTGGATATGATAAGTGTACACACCCCTGTTAACATGCTATGTTCTTGTAATATATAAAATGAGACTGCAATAAATATTACCCACCTTTCATGTTACATATGACCTGTGCAATCCAATCGATAAACAAACAAATGTGTTATGTGTAAAATATAATGAATGAAATATGTACAATATGGTGGTTGCATAAGTGTGCACACCCTTAAAATGATTTTTTCTTGAAGCACCTTGTAAGTGACTTATAGCATTCACTCTTCTTGGGAAGGTGTCTATCAGCATTGCACATCTTGACTTGGCATTATTTGGCCACTCTTCCTTGCAAAGATCACCCAACTCTGTCAGATTGCAAGGGCAGCTGATGTCACGTCACACTGGGGTTTTTCTATTGGTTTAGCTCTAGGCTATGGCTGGGCCAATCCATAACCATGAGTGTGTTCAGGCAGATCCATACTTAGGTAGCTTTGGATGTATGCTTCTGGTCTTTGTCATGGTGAAGGCTGACACCCTTCCCCATCCTCAGCATTCTGACAGACGCCTGATGGATTTGGGCCAGATGTGAGTGTTATTTGGAACTGTTCAGAATTCCCACCACCATGACTACAGGCACAGTTCCGGCTTCAGAACAGCATCCCTACAGCAGGCCAATACACCAGTGTGATTCATTATGGGGATGGTGTTCTTCAGGTGAAGAGAGGTGTTGCTTGTGCACCACAAGTACCTTTTGGTATTGTAGCTGTGAGGTCAATCCATAGTCTCATTACACCATAACACATTTTAACACATGCCTTTGGGAGACTTGATGTGCTGTATTGCAAATTGTATCCACCCCTGGGTGTTTTTGGTGTGGGGAAATGCTTCCATCTTCTGACCCTACCCCATAGGCCAGACTTATGCAAAATACAGGAGATTGTTCTCGCATGTAGTGCACAACACTAGTACTTGCAAGAGATTCCTGCAACTCTTTCAGTGTTGCTATTTGTCTCCTGGCAGCTTCCCTGACCAGATTTTGACATGTCTTTTCATCAGTTTTGGAAGGACGTCAGGTTCTTTTCAACAGCATTGTTGTCCCATATTCAATCCATCTTTTGATAACTGTCTCCACTGTGTTCCATGGTGTATGCAATGCTGTGGTAATGTTGTTGTACCCTACTCCTGACTGATACCATTCAAATATGATATCCCTTTGCTGCTTTGTAAGCTGTCTGCAAGCCATGGCTGTTGCTGTCGCAGGCAACCGAGCAAATGTCATGAATATCCTAGTTGGACACCAGACTGTTATTTGGTGTTACTCAGAGTGCCTTTACTTTATGGCAAGTATGTACTCAAGCAGACTGAATACTGTCAGTAAATCACAAGCTGCTGCAATAAAATATTATTTGAAGGGTGTGCACATGTATGCATACAGCGTATTGTAAGGTTTGTATACTCCATATTTGGTGCCCAACCGATTGGTTGATTTTACACGTGGATTGTTCATGTTATGGGTCACATTAAAGGTTGGAAAAGGTGTGGACTGACATATTGTGGTCTTAATTTGTATATATCACAAACACCTAGCATCTTAACAGGGGTATTTACACTGTTTATATCCATTGTGTAAGAGTAATGTTTCACACAAGTCTCTTTCTTAGTCTGTCTGTCCCCCCATTTTGTTGGTCTCTGTCCAGTAGTCTTGCACTGACAGGTTGTGAGGTATGCTACAGGAATGTTATATTCTCTTCAGATAGGCCCCTGTGGTGACCACTCTGATGCAATGCAGTTAACCCCACCAGAAGTGAACATGCACATAAAGCAATATGTCTATGAGTGACAGTTGTGTGCATGGTAAACTGCATGCCCTTCACATGCCTGGAGTATTGGTAAACCACAACAGAACAATTCCATACTCACCAGCTTCAGGCTTCTGCCCCCCCTTTTGCAGAACAGAGGGACGTAAGTAGTTGTGGGAGAGAATTATGGTCAGCAGACTCACATGTGGCATTGGTACGGGATGATTGCAGCATGTCTGCACATTTACAGTACAACCCCCAATACTACACAATTTGCTGTCCTTCACCATAGATGTGCACTTCTGTGCATTAGAAAATCCCATCTACAACTGCAATCTAAACTGAGATATGAATGTAGATACTCTACAGATACAAGTATGTGTGCTACACTAGTCTAGTAATCTCCACTGTGGCCTTACCTGCATGTTCCTCATCCATTGTCTGGGTGCCACCCACCTCCAGCATGTGGGGATCTGTACCCTGATGTGTACTGGGATGGGTGCCCCAAAGTTGGTGAGGAGCTCCTCAGTGGGTGTCAGTGGAGGCTGCATGGCTGGACTGCCACCTGTGGCTGTGCGGTCCCTGGCCACAGCAGCAGCCCTTTCCCGGGCTTGGTGTATGAGGTCATTTGCACAATGCAGGACCTGCTTGTATGTACATGCGTGCAGGCTGACATAGTTTACCCTGTGGGCAAGGTCATCCCACAGGGTGGTCCTCTCCCACAGTTGTTGCTGGCTCTGGCCAAACATTATGGCATGGTTTTGTAATATAGCTTCTATAATTATATTTGACTCAGCCACTGATAAAGTTTACCTTTGCTGATGCAACATTGCACCTGGAAGACATAAACAAGGAAACATATCACAGGACCTCATACATTTGGTAACAGTATGTACAGAACCTGCACATCTACATTGAATACCAGTAGCCACCACTCACAACCACACCATACCCCTGTAATCTATCAGCACAGTATCAGCTTGCATTGCACTCCTGGTCCTGATGTGTCATATTCCTCCTGATGAGGGCCAGTTAATTGCATAATCCTCTATTCCTCATTCATGTCTGTGTAGTGGGATGACATTGGCCATTTTCCATGCAGATGGGATGTGGATGGTGCCAAGGCTTGGTGTGACTACAGTGTGTAATGGAGCTGGGAACACATGCCTGAGTTCATGTAGGATGCGGACAGGGATGTTATCAGGTCCCATAGATACTTACATTTGTTGCCTTTCAGTAGGCAGTATGTACCTGCTCATTGGTGATGAGGGGAGGAGTGTGGGTGCTGTACATATCCACCTACAATGATGCTGAGCAAGGGGGTGATGTTTGCTGAGCAAGGGGGTGATGTTTGACCTAAACCTATCTGCAGCTGGTTGGCTATAGTTAAGTTGTGTGTGTATGTGGTCTGATTGACCACCATTACAGGGTGGGCTGGTTTGTTGCCTCTGAGATTGCAGACATATGTGAAGATGGCCTTGTGATGGGCCTTGATGGATGTGTCCAATTTGTACTCAAAGCTAGCCTTACACTAATCCACCTGTGACCTTATATGCTTGTTCAGACAAAGGCTAACTTGATGCTAAGTTGGTGACTGCTCCTACTTTGCCCTGTCCAGCCAATATAGGGACCAAGTCTGTGGTTTGTGTATTGCTGCTGTCCCACAAAGGGGATTACTCTACTTTGGTGGAGGCAGGTTTTACAAGTAGGGTATTGCTGAGTCCATACAGCTATATAGGTGTTCATATAGCTGTTTATAGTAGGCATGGACACAAAGCCATAACACATTTGGACACCTCTCCAATTTCAAACTGAGAATCATGCTTATTGTAGTACCCATGGCTGTGTCAGGGCCACGGAATAATCAATAGCTGTAGAAATGTCACTCTGTTGGATGCACAGTAACTAAGATTGCACATGTGTACAACATGTACAGTTTATTTAACTAACATTTTGATCCCATGTCTGTTATGAGGCAGACAGATACACCTAGTCGTACTGAAATGTGCACAAGTAATACCTGATAATACATTTCAATTCTATGTCAGTATGGCACACTGTATTCACATTCTTGCTGCCCAGTCATCCCTCTCAACCTGTTAGAGCAGGACATCAGTAGGACACCACACATACATGGGGGGCAAATGGACAAAATTGGTAACACTGTCTTAATATTGCTGTAAAGCATTTGAGTCATTCAATAACACAGTAGCCTTTGCATTAACAGACTTACCCTGGAGGATGTCCAACACTCATATGGCAGGAAGAGAGGAGAGAGGCTAGGAGTGTGGTAGTGAGGGTAAGAACTTTTAATGTTGGCAGTATGACTGGTATAGGGACAGAGCTAGCTGATATGATGGCCAGAGGAAGATTGATATATTGTGTGTGCAAGAGACCAGATGGAAGGGGAGTACAGCTAGGTGTATTGGAGGTAGGTCACAACTGTGCTATCATGGTGTGGATGGGAGGAGAAAGGGTTAGGGGTTATCCTGAAGGAACAGTATGTTTTTGGAGGATGAAATGAGTGTCTGGTAGAGTGATGTTTATGAATCTGGAAATCAATGGCATAATGATGAATGTTGTTAGAGCATATGCTATGTAAGATAGTTGTGTGATGAATGGGAAAGAGAAATGTGAAGGCAGTTGGATGATATGGTGATGACTGTACCCAAGGGTGAGAGTGGTGATAGCAGAAGATTTCAATGGGCATGTTGGTGAAGGGAACAGAGAGGATGAGGAAATGATGGGTATGCATGGTGTTAAGCAAAGGAATGCAGATAGTGAGATGGTAGTGGATTTTGCAAAAAGGATGGACGTGGCTGTGGTGAATATGTACTATAACAAGAGGGAGAAGCATAGGGTGACATACAAAAGTGGAGGAAGATGCACACAGGTGGAATACATCCAATGTAGGAGAGCCAGTTTAAAGGAGATTGGAGACTGTAAAGGGGTGATGGGGAAAGTGTAGTTAGGCAGCACAGAATGTTGGTCTGCAAGATGATGTTGGTGATCAATAAGAGGAGGAGTGTGAGGACAGCACCAATGATCAAATGGTGGGAACTGGAAAAGCGTGATTGTGAGGTGGAGTTTAGGGAAGAGTTAAGAAAAGTAATATGTATAAAGAGAGAAACGGCTTCAGGTAAAACCCAGGTGCACAAAACCAGAACTATATATATAACAAAAAATACACCGAGGTACCACACAATAGCATCTTTAATAACACAAAAAAACACTTATTTATTTATTTATTATGTTCTTATTTTTTTGTGTTATTAAAGACGCTATTGTGTGGTACCTTGGTGTATTTTTTGTTATATATAGTTAAGAAAGGTACTGGGTGGCAGTGAAGATTTACCAAATATCTGGGTAAGTACAGCAGAGCTAGTAAGGGAGACAGCTAGAAAGGTGCTTGGTGTGATATGTGGATGGAGGAAGGAGTACAAGGGGAGACCTGGTGGTGGACTGAGGAAGTACAGGACAGTATACAGAGAAAGAGGTTGGGGAAGAAGGAGTGGGATTGGCAGAGAGATGAGGAAAGTAGACAGGAGTATGAGGAGATGAGGTGCATGGCAAAGAGAGAGGTGGAAAAGGCTAAGGGTGAGGCATATGAAGAGCTGTATGACAGGATGGACACTAAGGAGAGATGAAAGGACTTGTACCAATTGGCTAGACAGAGGGAGTGAGATAAGAAAGATGTGCAGCAGATAAGGGTGATAAAGGATAATGAGAGAAATGTACTCACAAGCAAGGAGAGTGTGTTGACCAAATGGATAGTGTACTTTGAGAGGCTGATGAATGAAGAGAATGAGAGAGAGAAGGTTGGATGATGTGGGGATGGTGAATCAGAAAGTGCAACGGTTTGCCAAGAAGGAAGCAAGGATAGCTATGAAGAGGATGAGTACTGGCAAGCCTGTTGGCCCACATGACATACCTGTGGAAGCATGGAGGTGTTTAGGGGAAATGTCAGTGGTGTTTTTAACCAGATTGTTTACTGATATCTTGGAAAGTGAAAGGGTGCATGAGGAGTGGGGAGAAAGTGTTTTGGTACCGTTTTAAGAATAAGGTTGATGTGCAGAGCTGCAGTAACTACAGAGGGATAACATTGATCAGTCACAGCATGAAGTTATGGGAAAGAGTAGTTGAAGCTAGGTTAAGCAGGGAGGTGATGAGTAGTGGTCAGCTGTATGGTGCCATGCCAGGAAAGAGCACTACAGATGCTATCTTTGCTCTGAGTGTTGATGGAAAAGTTCAGAGAGAGTCAGGAGCTGCTTTCTGTCTTTCTGGACTTAGAGAAAGCATATGACAGGGTGTCTAGGCAGGAGTTGTGGTATTGTATGAGGAAGTCATGAGTGGCAGAGATATACATGTAAGACTGATACAGGATATGTACAAGGATGGTGTGACAGCAGCGAGGTCTGCATTGGGAGTGAAGGATGCGTTTAAGGTTGAGGTGGGATGACATCATGGATCAGCTGTGAGCCCTTTCTGAGTTACAATGGTGATGGTCAGGTTGACAGACAAGATAATACAGGAATACCCGTGGACTATGATGTTTGCAGATGACATTGTGATCTGTAGTAAGAGTAGGGAACAGATTTAGGAGACCCTGGAGAGGTGGAGGTATGCTCTAGAGAGGAGAGGAATGAAGGTCTGCTGGACTAAGACAGAATATCTGTGTGTGAATGAGAGGGAAGATAGCAGATCATTGAGGATGCAGTGAGTAGAGTTGGCAAAAGTGGATGAGTTTAAATGACTGGGAACAACATTTCGGAGTAATGACGACTGTGGAGGACAGGTGAAGAAGAGAATACAGGCAGGATGGAGAGGGTGGAGAAGAGTGTCAGGAGTGGTATGTGACAGATGAGTACCAGTAAAAATGAAAGGGAAGGTCTACTAGAGGGTAGTGAGACCAGCTATATTACATGGGTTGGAGATAGTGGCACTGACAAAAAGGCAGGAGTCAAAGCTGGACGTGACAAAAGTTACAGATGTTAGGATTTGCATTGGGTGTGGCAAGGCTGGACAGGATTAGCAAAGTGTAAATGGGAGGGTCAGGCCATTTTGGATTGTTTTGAAACAAAGCCAGAGAGGCAAGATTACATTGATTTGAACATGTGCTGAGGAGGAATGCTGAGTATATTGGGAAAAAGATGGTAAGGATGAAGCTGCCAGGTAAGAGGAAAAGAGGAAGGCCTGAGATAAGGTTTCTGGATGTGGTGAGAGAGGACATGAAGGTGGTTAGTGTGACAGAGCAAGGACATGCAGACGTGGCAACAGATGATCCACTGTTGCGACCCCTAACAGGAACAGCCAGAAGAAAAAGAAGATGTTGTAATGTCAGTCTAAACAGATTTGCCAATGATTTGCCAGACATAACACAACTCTATGAGTAAATGACTACAAATATGAGGCACACATATGGTCAGTGTGCATAACACTGGACAGTTTAATGGTATGAGCTCAGTATATCACATGCAGTTCAACACACACGTCTGCAACAGTACTTTACTATGCAAATACCATGTATAGGTGTCTCACATTTTTGAGACAAACAAGTATATCATAGTTGTATTTACAAGTAAGATATTGATATGTACGACATCCCACTAACTGGCCTAGCATTGTTACAGTCAGTATTGTTCAAGACACACTACAGTAGTAGTCAAATGTGAGCCATCCCTTCCTGGGGTTATCAGGGGCCTGATCTATGATCTCTGCCAATGCAGACAGACCCAGATGTTATGGCCATAGGTTCTGATCAGCACTATATCAGTATAGCAAGTCTTGTTGAGACATATATGTTAAACTTCCTATTTCCCATTCTTGCGTACCCCTACTGCAGTCCATTACATGCTTACTTATTTGACATGCTTTTTTTCAAGTGTAGGTGGTTATATCCTGCTTGTTTTTTTTTTCTTTTCACTGTTTCTCTCACTCTCTCTCTGTGTCAAGAATGTAAGGTGTACATCTGTATGTAATGTTCATGAGCAGCTGATGGCCTGTGCACCAATTTGTGAACCCCCCTTGCTAATTGCATGCAGA
>NC_056732.1:1780546645-1780579145 GCF_019279795.1 Protopterus annectens
GAGGCCCGGGGAGAAAAGCTCCAACATAGTCTCAATGACAGATAGTTATATATTAGAGTTTAAGATAGAAAAGAATAAAAAGCAATTTACATACTACATACTACCTTGTTCTAACAAACACAACATATGACAGTTCATTATACGGATCTTTAAAAACATGCTAGCGAAATAATTAAGACAGATTATAGATTAGAGTTTGGCTAATATACAATGTACATGTTTTGGGTTACATATCCCCACCCTAGGTTGTCCTTTTGGGCCTGAGAAATTAGTATGGCCTTGGTTTAATGAAGAGGAGCTAGTCTGAGTTTGAGCATGGACAAAGCCAATGTAACTTAAAATGGAGTTTTAGACTCATTTTGAATTGAGTTGGGGAAGTAATAAGCATGAGGTTGTTGGGGAGGGAGTTCCATATTTTTCCAATGGTGTTGGCGAACAGAGCGTCACCACCTAAGTTGTGGGATTTTAATGGTTGGACAAGGAGTCTGTTTGATGAATGAAGGCAGCTTAGATTGGTGTAAGGAATTATTATATTTTTCAGTGCAGGGGTGTTATCAGGTTGTTTAAGAATTTTAAATGCTTCTGTGAGTTGGTTCAGCTGGAGAAGGTTTGGGAGTTCTATCCAGCCAAGTTTTTTCAGGTTAAAGCAGTGGTGTGTTCTATAGGGTAAGCCAGTTACAAATCTGGCAATATGATTATAACAACATGTTCAGGTCAGATTTGTTAAGGTTAGTAAGCACGGGAGAGGCATATAAAAGGGTAGAGAGAAGGTGTGAGCGGGCAGTGGCCGCTTTGGCCATTGGGGTTAGGAAGGTTTTTATCCTGCATAAGGACCCAAGTTTCTTGTTTACGGACTTAATGGTTTGGGTGATATGCATATCAAATTTAAGTTTATTGCCAATGATAACTCCTAGTAGCTTTGTGTAGGAGTCTGGGAAGATGATAGTACCATTGTTGGATTGTATAGTAAAATGTCTAAGAGGGGATGTATTCATTGGGTAGAAGAGAAGTAGCTTGCTTTTGTTTGGTTTTAAGATCAGATGATGATCTGAGAGTCAGTTTTCGACTGTGGTAAAACTGAGCTGGGTTGTAGCTAGTAGGTTTGCTAGAGAGTCATCGTAACATATTAGAGTTGAGTCATCTGCATACTGAATACAGGTGGCTTCAGGGATAACTGTATGGAGGTCATTT
Organism: Protopterus annectens; assembly: GCF_019279795.1. Lineage (NCBI taxonomy): Eukaryota > Metazoa > Chordata > Ceratodontiformes > Protopteridae > Protopterus > Protopterus annectens. Next base: position 1,780,547,837 of record NC_056732.1, read on the forward strand.
ATCAAGACTAAAAAGAGAAGAGGTCCTAATATGGAGCCTTGAGGAACTCCTATGGTATTTGGTAACAGGCAAGAGAGCTTATTCTGCCACAGTACTGCTTGTTGCCTACCAGAGAGGTAGGCATGAAACCAGTCAAGAGCTGTGCTGTCAAGGTACAGGGTTTTCAGAGTGTGGAGAAGTAGCGGGTGGTTCACCATGTCTAAGGCTTTCGACAGGTCCAGAAAGAGAGCTGAGGATATTTTTTTGTTGTGGTTATGGTTGATTTTATCGGTAAAAGAGAGGAGGGCAGTGGTGTGCTGTGATGAGGTCTAAATCCATGTTGAGAGTTGGTCAGTAGTTTATTCTGGGTGAGATAGTACATTAGTTGTTTGTGCACACACTTTTCCATGATTTTGGCAAGTGGTGACAGTATGGCTATTGGCCTATAGTTCTGTGGATGAGCTGCCTTTATGGAGTGGTATAACATAGGATATTTTCCATATTGAGGGGATTGTGGCCTCTGTTATGGTTCTATTGATTAGGATCAAGATAGGATAGGCTATGACATCTGCAGCTATTTGCAGATATTCAGCTGGGAGTAGGTCTGCAGAAAGGGTAGTTGGTTTTAGCTTCTTCAGTAGGGATCTGATAAAGGATGTAGAGATAGGCTGGAGGTTAAAGGATAGTAGTGACTTGGGTACAGCATTTTTTAATGTGGAGCAGGGGGGAGGTAGTTGGTTGGCTAAGGACTGAAAAGTCTCGGTAAAGAAAGTATTAAAGGTATTTGCTACTTCTTCTGGGCTTTTACCACATAATGTCCCAGGGGTAGGAGTGGAGGATTTACCTGGATGGAGAAGATTATTTAAACCTGCCCAGAACTTCTGAGGGTTGTTTTGGTGTTTATGTTGCAGATGGCAGAAGTAGTTTTTTTTTTGTCAAGTGTGATGACTTTTTTAGTCTCATTTCTTAGTTGTTGGAATTTAATGTGATCTAGGGGTAATTTGGTAGTGCGCCATTTGTCCCATGCTTTATCTCTAAGTGTTATTTTGGATTTGGATTCTGTTGTTAGCCAGGGTGCTATTCGTATTTTAGTTCTGATTGACCGTTTTGGAGCCTGAGAGTCAAGTATGTTAAGAAATGTGTCATTAAAGAGAGTCACTGCCTCGTCTAGGGGAAGGTACTTTAGCTTTGACCAGTTACAGGATTTGAGTTCCATTTGAAATTTTGAAGATTGACAGAGTTTGTCTGTACATGCATTTATTGAGTGACTTGACATCTGACAGTGATATGCCTCTGGCATACTTCTCAACTGGCATGTTGGTCACAGGGTGACCAGAAGTTTGCCTGTTATGTTTGGTTGGTTCCTTGAACAATGTCTGTTTTTATGGGGTTGGTAGGAAAATGTGAGGATTGTAGTCACTAACAGTTGACATCCATTGGTGTTCCAGACATCATATCCTTCAGGGATGTTATTTTACAACAACATATGTAACACAAGCTTGTATGTAACACCATTATATGTGATATGTACCTCTTCTCGGCCCCTGTCCCCCAAGTACATCATGTATTGTCCAGATGTCCTGCACTATGAGGTGCAGAGGTATGGTATATCATTAATTACTGACTGCACTCCAATTATCATCCCAGATACCTAGCAGACTCCTGGCCGTGGTATATGCCAGTGGTCAGTATTATGGTTCCACACCCTGGAAATTCTGTGGAAATCTGTACATATGACAGTTATGTATGTGTGACCATTTTGAACAGACTGCCTGGATTGTGTAGCAGTGTTGTGTGTAGATTTTTGTTGTGCTGGGTAGGGAGAGTAGCAGATGTGAGTGCCATACATCCTTTACCTGTCTGGCTGTGCATGCTGCTATGGCTGCTGGTGATCTATCAGGTCTGTCTGTATGCTTGTAGGGACAGACTGTGAAATGTTGTTTAACACCTTAGGATTCCCAGTACACTGTGATTTTGGCCAGTATATGTCAGTGTAGTGTGTGACTGGCAATCAGGATATGTTTATTCACAGTCGTTCTTCTCTGGAGTTCATTTTGGGTACTGGTATAATGCTGTCACTGTTGTGCAAATGTTTTTGGGTGGACATTTTTGCACCACTATCTGCTTTTCACTATAGTTTCATCCCTGTAGTGCATGCTATATTTCAATGTATGTGGGTAATTGCCCAGAGTTGATGTGGGGAAGTGTTGTGTTGGTCTTACTGTGCTTCATAATGTGCTGGGTTACATGTTTGGCAGCTGTCAGGGGATTTCCATTCTGTTACATTACTCTGGTCATACCTCTACACTGTCCAAAGGCCTAGGCACTGCCCAGATGCGTGGCTCATATGTTTGGTCTGTTCCCCAGACAGTTGTTGTCCATGGCTAATCAGTAAGATACTCTGGGGAATGCAGTCAGTAAATGTTAACATTCATTGGTGTTACTGACTTGATATCTCTCAGAAAAGATATGTGACAACAAACCCTGCAACACTGGAAAATGTCTAGATTTATAACAGCAATATGTTTAATATACCCCTGTGTTTGGGCCTCTGTCCCCCAATTGTGTCAGGCTTTGTCCAGATGTCATGCACTAAGAGGTTCAGAGGTATGTGATATCATTATTTATTACCTTCACTCCTGCTACCATCCCAGTGATGTCACAGACCCCCAGACATGTAACAATGAAGTGGCCTTATATATGAGTCCTGTGCCTATACATTCTGTAGGAAACTGTACATTTGAGAGGTCTGTGTATGTCTGCCCATTGTTATCAGACTGTCAGGATTGTGTAGCAGTGTAGTGTGTATATGTTATTTGGGCTGTGTAAGGAGGGGGGTACATGTGAGTGTCATGGGCCCTTTCTATCTGACTGCGCATGCTGCTCTGGTTTCTGGTTCCATATTACCTGTATATGTTTGTATGGGCAGACCGTGACATGTCCCATAACACCTCAGGATTCCCACTACACTGGGACTTGGGGCAGTATATCTAGGGGTAATGTGTGAGTGGCAAACAGGATATTGTTGTTCACACAGTCATTATACTGTAGTGTTCAGTTTGCTTACTGGTATGTCACTGTGACTGTGGTGCAATTGGTTGTGGCTATGCACTTTCACACCAGTGTCTGTTTTCCACTAGTGTTACATCCCTGTAGTGCCTGTTATATTTGCAAATGCATTTATGTACAGCCGCAGAGCTGGATTTGGGTAGTGTTATGTCATTCTGATTGTAGTTTGGATGTTGCTTGGTAGCTGAGTGTAGTTTCCCTAATTTGTTATGTCCACAGATTTGTAGGATATCCAGTTGTCTGACTGATATCTTTGGTCTGGTCCCCATAACTGTTGTCTATTCCTGACACATCAGTCGGATGATGAGGGGTTGAGGTCACTAACTAATCAGAAGCAATTGAGTCCCTGACTTGTGATATTTCAGTCAATATATGTTAGGACATACAGTGCTACTACATCAACTTTCTCACGTCTCTATTTCATGCCTTTGTCCCTCCACGTTGTCAGGCTTGGTCCAGATTCATTAGTAAGGGGTTCTGAGCATACCTCTCCACTGCCAGGATTTTTACTGAATGTCCAAATGTTTGGCCCATACCTTTGCTCTGTTCCACAATTTATTTGTATTTGTCTGGTAAATCACAGTGATGATCCAAGGATTTATGTCAGTAAATAATGACATAACATTTCAGTTTCCATCCTCATATCCTTCAGTAATTGTCTTTTGAAATGCATCCTGTTGCTGTAGCAAATGTCTTAATTTCTAACAGTGATATTTGAAATATGTCCCTATATGTGTCCCCCCATTTTACATCTTTTGTACAGGTTTCTTGCAGTAAGAGGTTGAGAGGGATGGTTCTGAGGTCTGACTGCACTGCATGTTATATACATACATATATATGTGTGTGTGTGTGTGTGTGTGTGTGTGTGTGTGTGTGTGTGTGTGTGTGTGTGTGTGTATATGTGTAATATATATATATATATATATATATATATATATATATTTCCTTTTTTTTATATATTTATATATGTATATCTGTATTATGTATCTACTATTTCATATATATGTTTCAATAGACATATATATATATATATATATATATATATATATATATATATATATATATATATATTCCACACACGAAAAGTAGCAAACCAGCTGGAAGAATACAGCCCCAGATAAAAATCCACAAAGTACACAGAACACGCAAATATCCAGGGTCCATAAACTAGGCAGGTTTAACAAAATAAATGTTACTTTCCTGGTTACTGGTACAGGCAGAGTCAAGTATCAGTCCAAAGTAAAAAGTAGAAAACTTTATTTCACATTGGTAAGCGTTTTCATGGGAATAACTCCCACTTCATCAGATCATAAAAAAATAATGCATACTGCTCCCTTTTATGCAAAAATTAAATTGCTTAATCAGATGTAGGATAAGGGAGCACTTGCTGAGTACAAAAATCCTTGATAAAACTAATGCTTTGGCCAAACATACATTGATGGAAAGTAACGTTTATTTTGTTAAACCTGCCTAGTTTATGGTCCCTGGATATTTGCGTGTTCTGTGTACTTTGTGGATTTTTATCTGGGGCTGTATTCGTCCAGCTGGTTTGCTACTTTTCGTGTGTGGACTGTTTTTTACTGGCAATGGCTGGAAACTATGGCAGGAGAGAGTGACGCTGGAGCGGTGAACACCAACAGCATAGAAGGTATATCTGTATTGAATAATGTTACTATTGAGACTGCTCAGAATAATTTTTTGGGTTTTGCAAAGAAAAAGACTAACCCTTTGTAAAATAGTGTCAATATAATCAGAGGCACTGCACAAGTGAACAATGACATTGATTTTCCGGCATTCATTAGAGAAATCCATAAAGTAGAGTATAACTTCTTTAAAATAAAAAGGGTACAGAGCGACATCACCTAGAGGCTTGCCTTAAATATAAAGTAATACCTCGTGGGCTATGGATACTAAAGATGCCTAATAAAGGTGAACAGCAGCCAGAACTGTTGATGAAATAGCAACAGTTAAATTTAGAGTTGAGTTTTAATTATATTCGCCTCCTTTTGGAGAATGCAGACCAGAAAGAAAGGTTAGTTTTGGATAGTATCAGTGAGCAGCAGCAGAATTTGTATAAGAACTATCCTAGGGGCTTGGTACATGAAAAGTTAAAATATGAGGCAGCAGACCACAAAGAAAGGTTAGTTTTGGAGAGTATCAGTGAGCAGCAGCAGAATTTGTATAAGAACTATCCTAGAGACGTGGTACATGAAAAGTTAAAATATGAGGCAGTAGTTGAATATATTAGAACATGACAGGAATGATTTTAAGGAGGGCCACATCTTTGTTTGGCTGAGACCATGAGGAGACGCGCAAGAATACAACCAGATGACCTTTAGTAGAGAGCGACCGAGAGTAAACCCAGAGGAAGTAGTTCCCTTAAGCGGGGAACGTAGTGTGCACATTGAGGGTGTAGGAGCTAGACCCAAAACATATACACAATTGGAAGTCAAGTCCATTCTAACACCAGTTGAAGGGTCACATGGTAGTAGTGAGTATATCAACACTATGTTTTGGATAAACCAGGGTCTATATTGCATGTACACCAGGCAAGTGAAACATCTGGTAACCATTTTTTAATGGAGTCTCCAGCTTTCTCGATACTACTGATCAAGTTAACACCAGGGTACCATCAAGATGTGCGAGGAAGATCACAGAGCAGAGGGTGAGTAATGAGGAAATGGATGCAAGACCAGTCAGAGAACAGGAACGTGAAACGGCATTGGCACCATCAGTGAAAGCTGATTCTCTAGTATGGAATATTTCTTCTAGAGAATTAACAAAATGTGAAATGGAACTATTAGGGAAGGGGCTTTCATTTATTTCAGCCGAAAGGACTGAGGTAAATAATAACATCTTGAATATAAAGAAATTTGTAAGGAATGTTGAACTGAAATTGTTTTTTGGTAGTGAAAGTAAGGGTGATAGTTCTGTGCTCAAGAAAATGAGCACATTCATTCCACCGAGTCACCCAGTAGTAGAAGTTTTTAATAGTCTATGTGAGAAAGACTTGTATGAAAAAGTATATATAGACAAAAGGAAATTTAGCAGTAGTAATTTATCCAAAGATGAATGTAATGCTTTGCAAGTTTTTGATGAGTCCATAGTGATCAAGGGAGCCGACAAGGGAGGCCCCACGGTCATCATGGATAAGTCATTCTATAATGGCCAAATGAAATTAATGTTGCAAAATCATGAAGTATATGATGTTATTGATATGAATAAGGATGAAATTATAAAACAGAAATTCAACACACTGTTATATGATTGCCTAATAGAAGAGCGGATTACAAAAGAACAATATGAATATCTGCTGGTATCGAATCCGTTAATTCCTATGATTCAAGGGCTCCCTAAAATTCATAAAAATCCCACACATCCCCCCCTGAGACCCATTGTCTCAGGGAGGGGATGGATGACTGAACCTATTTCAGTATACATTGAGAACATTAAGGCCAATAGTAAATAAGAATAAAGATATTCTAAAAGATGCTCAGCAATTTCTGACTGATTTATTTAAATGTACAGGGGTAAGTTTTGATGTAGGTGAGACAGTTTTAACGGTTACACTGGATGTTAATTCCCTATTTACATCTATCCCAAATGATTTGAGTATAGAAATATTGAGAGAATACTTAACACATGAAGGTACTTACACAGCCAGCAGAGTGGAACTTGTATGTCTTTTAATGGAACAGGTGCTGGTAAATAACACAATGAGGTTTGATCATGTAATGTGTAGTCAAAAAGGGGTAGCCATGGGTACATCCAGTGTGAACAGCTACACTAATATAGTTATGGCCAATTGGGAATGGAAACATGTAGTAAATGGAAAATGGCAAGAGATAAAATTCTATAAACGTTTCATTGATGACCTCTTCCTGTTATGGAACGGCACAGAATCTGAGATAAATAATTTTCATAAAGGTATGAATGATAGTACAACTTCTTTAAAAATTGAAATGAAATATTCAAGCACCGCCATTAGTTTCCTTGATGTACAAATAAGCAGAAGTCCCAACGGGAGATTTTCAATCCAAGTACATAGGAAAGAATGTTATAAGAATACGTAAGTACATAGAGGAAGCATGCACCCCCAACGTATTTTTAAGAACATAATGAAGGGGCAAGCACTCAGAGCCTCTAGATTAACAGCTGATGATGCTCTGTTTGAACAAGAAGTTGTTGATTTAAGTAACAGATTTGCACAGAGGGGGTATAATGAGAGTGAAATAGGAAAAGCAATGGATGATGTCAAGGCTTTAAGAACAACAGTAGGGAAACCCTATTTTTCACAGCAAGATGGGCAATTGATGAGAACGATGAATACATAATATAACAACATGAAAGTGTCCACAGATTATAAAGTGACGTCAGTATAATGAAAGAAGTTGTGAGGAAACATTGGCCGATACTTACATGTGGCCCACGTATTAGAGAGTTGGTAGTGGATGAGCCTAAATTTTGCTATAGGAATAAAACAATCTTTAAAAAGACATTTTTGTTATGGTATTAATGTTAACAATAGTGAGTGACATTATGGGGACCATATCTTCTGGGAGCTGTAACCAGTGTCAATGGATAGATTCCAGTAATAGTTTTAAACATCCAGATACAGGAAGGGATTTCATGTTCAATGTTACAGCCAACTGCCTCACACAACATGTAGTATACCTTGCATTGTGTACCACACGTTCAAGTTATTATATAGGGAAAACAAATAGAGAGTTTAGATGTAGGATAAGGGAGCACTTGCTGAGTATAAAAAACCTTGATAAAACTAATGCTTTGGCCAAACATACATTGATGGAAGGTCCAGCACATACTTATCGCTTCATGGTGATTGAAGTGATTAGAGAGAATGAAAGAGGAGGGGACATGGTCAATAGGACTGAGACCTCAGAAGTCAGGTGGATAGTTAGGTTGATGGGCAATAGAGGTAAGGGACTCAATGATAGGATCCCACTTAAGCCCATATTGATGAATAAATCTTTACGTAGGTGATATTTATAATACTAGGAAGTTTTTGGCAATTAAGTATATGTATTACCTTGAACCCAGTTGTCAGATGTTGGATGTGTGTACAATAATAAAAGTGGAAGTCCTTTTGTCTTGTTTTAGGGGTAAATGGATAGAGAAACCCATAATTGCCCCAGTAAATGAATATGAATTTTTAGAGTAACATTATATTGTCAGTCGATCACAATGGTATAGTAACTGACATTGTTATAGCATGATAGTATGTATGTTTTTGTCTTCCTATTGGATGTGTTTAGTTATATTTATATTTATATATTTTTATTTTTATTCTGTTTGATATTTGTAAATTGATGAATTTGTTTTAATGTGAATGGTTTATGATATGACAGTGGCCAGTGTTTGAATAATTGCAAGTTCATTATTAGAATTATTATTTTTATTATTTATTATTATTTTTATTATTATTAACATTTGTTGACCGGGAAAGTCCAACTAGGTTCCACAGATCCTGTTTTCAGTGGAGGCCCGGGGAGAAATGCTCCAGAAGCATGTCTTTACAATGTGGGAGGAAACCGGAGTACCCTGAGGAAACCCACGCAAACGCAGGGAGAACATGCAAACTTAAAAAAAGAATAATATCATACTATATATATCATACTATAAATTTATTAGTATTGTATTGAAATGACTGCAATTTATGGTTGTAAATACAACCATGCTTCATCTTTGGTTGTCACTGTGCTACTGCATATGCTTAATACATATATCAAGTATTATATATTTTTGATATATGTATTTTTACGAATTAATTTAGTGTGATGGTTGATATATGCTGTGATATGTGCATCTAATATAAACATATTTTCTGTATGCATAAGTAGAGTATTTTATTATGAGTGTTTTTAAGGCAATGAGAATGATAGAACATACAGTGCACCTTTAAGGAAGACCCACTGGTTGTCAGTTGGTTTTTGTGGTGCAATTAAGTAATTAATCAATTTAATTTTTTGTATAAAAGGGAGCAGTGTGCATTAGTTTTTTATGGTCTGATGAAGTGGGAGTTATTCCCATGAAAGCGCTTACCAACTTGAAATAGCTTACCAACGTGAAATAAAGTTTTCTACTTTTTACTTTGGACTGATACTTGTCTCTGCCTGCACCAATAACCAGGAAAGTAACATTTATTTTGTTAAACCTGCCTAGTTTATGTTTATGGTACCTAGACATATATATATATATATATATATATATATATATATATATATATATATACACACACACAACACATGAATTATTCCACCCTAATGGTGTATGCCTGTATTACATAATATGTTTGAAAAGCAGCATCAGTCTGTCCAGCTCAGATGGTGTAGTGGTGCATTGCTCTGTCTGTAGTATACAGGGTCATGGTTTTAAGACTTGGGACTGAGCTTAATGTTAAATGACCAGAATGCATGATATGTTTGTTAAAGCATTATCAATTCTCTTAGCTCAGATGCTGTATTGGGATGTTGCTGTGATTATAAAGCTCTGCATCCCAGGTTTGAAACTTGGCAGTGCTGACTGTTTTGTTTCTGGGCAGAACAATGTCTGATGGATACAGAGTCATAAAGGCACTTTTAAGCAGTTGTAAGCAGGTTTGCATGGGTTTACACAATGGTAAGTGATGCCAAGTCTGATGAAGCGTCCTGTGGATGTGAAAGCGCTCACTGTTCTCTTTTGTTTCAATAAACCTTGTTTTTTTGGAATATTCCTTAAGTTTATTTGGTTGGCTTCGATCGTCGTGGTGTATCCTCTTTTTATGCTTTTGGATGCCAAGCTATGGTTAATCCATTTTAGCTTCACTTATTGCTGCTTATTCCTGCTTACCCCCACACTAATTTCTTTAAACAAAAAGAAAAAGGCATGATAGGAAAATGGTGAAAAAAGGGGCATGCAGAGGGAAGTGCAGTATGAAAGGTAGCTAGGTATGTGAAGGACGGGTGTAGGGAAGGTCCATAGCTGTCAATTTCTTCTACAGCAACAGCTGTGAATTTATACAGAATTTGGAGGTGAATTTGGACACTCAAACTCCTGAGAGAGGAGTGAGGACAACAGTAATATGTTGTCAAGCCAACTGGACCAGATTACATGTGTGCAGTGGACATGTATGTAAAATGGATGGCTATGTATGGGGCATATTTTTTGTTTTGGGAACAGATGCCCTTTTGTTTTTTTTAAGGTGAGCGTAGGATGTTGGGGAAGGATAGTAGACATATCTGGGGAGGTAAGTTGGGTAGGAAGACAGACAAGACAGACAAAACAGCAGACAGGGGTGGTATATGACACATGGGGGGGTAAACACCTTGGATGGGAAGGGTGGTTGTGATTCAGATGCCCATGAGCCCCCAAATGGATACAGTGGTACTGAAGTCCCCACCCATGGGCAATCACCACTGCACCTTCACGGCCCCAAAGATGGTTGTGCTGGGGCTGGACAGGAGAGGCAGGTGTGTGCTACTGCCATACTCCACCTGGATTTCTATCTGTCACCCTGGATATTGGCAGCGGTGACCACTAGCCATGACAGCGTGACACTTGAGGGACATTTATCGGGAGAAACCGCTTGGTGTATGTACTTATCTTGCTGTCATTTGTAGCCTTGGGGTTGGACAGTGGAAGTGTTGTACACAGTGTATTAGTACAGCTTTCTTACACCTAAAAGAAACATTTCCTTACCTGGCAGACCTGTAGTGGAAATTTCTGTTAACACTACTTGACTGTTTCTACACATATTCACATATTCTTGGGTGAAATTATGTATACAGCTTACTACCAGTCCCGGGATTTGAACCGCACCTGTTTGTGCAAAAAGATACAACAAGGTTGTGCTTTAACACAATGAACTATTGAGGAACTGCTGTGTGTTTTCTGCCTAATACTCTCTTGGTTGGACAATCTGTCCTTGCAATTCTGACATTCATGCAAGGCAGATAGTTGATGTACTCTGTATTTTAATATTTTGACATATTACAATCTGGAAAGCAATGGTTAACATGAAGCACCGCTGTGGGGGATACAGTATACTAGTTTACACATTACTATTCAGGGATTAGATCTTGGTGCATGGAACATTTCATATAGTTGATCTCCTGTTTTACAGCTCCACATTCTTTGTCTGATGAACCTCATTTAATTCATGCTGTCAGAGCCATAGTTGCTGTGCAGAACCTGTACACATTTAGATTCATACCACCATATATCAAAGGAAACACAACAGTCTGTTTTTTTAGTTTTATTAATGGGTACTAACATTTTTATTGATAGATATCCTGTACATCCGTATTAATCTGCTAACGTCGCTTTTATTCATTACATCAGTACACATTTTAACCTACTCATTTTAACCTACATGCAGTTGACATTCTACTCCTTTTTATTTATTTGCCTTGAACACAGCAAGTTAGATTTGTACTCACCAGCCTCCTGTTGAATCCTTAGCAACCTGTTGGCATGGGTGTCTATGTTCACAGACCTTTCATCTGCAGCTGTACAGGAGATAAAGAAACATTTATGCATACCTATCAATCACATATGCAGGCTGGACTTTGGTGAACATTAATTGATACAGATACTTACACACTTCTGGAACATTCTGTGCCCATGCTTCTCGGGTCCACTGATCCAAGAGCTCCCTCTTCCTACACTTGAAGTCGGCGAAATGGTGCCGGACCTGCTCACCATTTCAAGGGATGCCAGTAGCACTGGTGAGATCACATGCAAGATTATCCCAGGCCTCCACTTTATATTGGGAGCCCTGGTACTTGCCCTGCAGCAGTCTTTCTTCGTGGTCTTTCACTAGGAGTCCAACCATGACCCTGGACTGCTGAATGCCCCAGCGTAACAAAAGCATGAACCCCCTGCTATGCCAGGCATAGTGCCTGCAAGGATGAGCTACAACTGGTTGTGGCTGTATTTCCCCTGTGAGGTTTAAATAGAGCCAAATTCCCACCCTTTGCAGTCATTGGATAGTCATTGGATAATTTTGCTGACACAAGCATCCTTCAAAAGGGCCTCATAGAAACAGACAACTAGTGCCAGAGCCATGGCCTCAAGCTAAACGCCAAAAAGTGTATAGTCATCCCCTTTGGCAAAAACAAAGTGCCCACAAATTACCACATAGGTGGTAATCCATTAAGTACAGAAGAAGTAATTAGGGACCTGGGGACCCAAGTTGATAGCAATCTCTCATTTGACAACCACGTGGCCAAAGTGGTTAGAAAAACATTTTATATAGCCCACCTAATCATGAAAGGATTCACATCTAGATCAGGGGAGGTCATCGTGCCTCTTTACTAATCCCTCATCAGGCCCATAATTGAGTACAATGCCCCTTTTGGGATGTACCTTACCAGACACCTGCAGCAACTGGAAAGACCCCAAAAGTACCTCACCAAGAAGATCAAAGGGCTCAAACAGATGCCATATGCTGCCCGGTTAAAGAAACTCCAGCTCTACTCAGTGGCATACTGCCTGTTCAGAGGCGATCTGTGCCTGACGAATGAAGCCATGTCCAACCCGGAATTAATGGACATGCTGCACCTCAGAAAATCCAAATCCCATTGAGCTACACACTCGAGAGACTTGAACATCAGCACCGAAATAAATAGGACATGCTGGAGGGACAGATTCATAACCCAGAGGCTCCCTTCACTCTGGAATAAAATCTCAGTCCAGGTTAGGCAGAGTCCCTCATTGACTCCCTTCAAGAGGAATCTTGATGAGTGGATGGGAGATCATAGGTTTACCCCGGGTATCACTTCTGTGTCACTGTTAGACAGAGGCACAGTATACTAACCTCAAAAAAGGGCATAGCAAAATTAATTTAAAATGGGTGGCGAAAGCCAAACACATTCTGGCTAGGCTTATAAATGCCCTAGGGCAGATAGCCTAGTATGAACCTATGAACCTATAAATATGCTGAACTAAGCTAAGTAATGCGCACACACACTTAGCTAAGGTTGGCAGTGCTTAAAGGGATGTTGAGCATGGTTTACCAATGTGCAATCCACTTAGCTGGGCTACTTATTGCTTATTTATATTTAAGCAATGTTTACACCAGGTTAGCATAGCTGAGCACTACTTAGCATTGCTCACATTTTATTTTATAAAGTATCAGGATTGTGGCATTGATTCATCATTACTGACATATTATAATTTTATGTTTACCTTCCATGATATCTCCCTATGTGCTTTCATTAAATTATATTCTTGTGTGACTATACTGTATTGTGCACTTGTGTTTATATGGGTGTTTCACATCTTTTCTAGACTGACATCTCACTTTTGGACATGCTACAGTACCTTGGTTGACAAACAGTTGTTACATAATTTAAGTTTACAAAAATAATTTTAACACTACTTTCCCATAGAAAAATAAGTTGTCTGTCTTGGTACTCAAATCATTAGCACCTGCATGTAAAGCCAGGGCTCTAACCACTACACTATCTTGGCTTGAAAATTTCACCTGTATATTTGCATTTATCTCCTAGGGGATGTTTAAGCTATGCTAAGTGGAGGGCCATAATGCACATACCCACTTAGGTATGCAAAAACATTTCTTAGGCTAGAAAAAAAATTATATTATTATTATATGTGGAGTTTGCATGTCCTCCCCATGGTCGGGTGGTGTTTGAAAGACATGCATGAATGGGTGTGCCTTCATTGAAGGGTGGGTGTTGGGCTGGAACCTCTGCACCGTAAATGTCTACTGGCAATTATTAGGGGACCGGAGTTCCTCTGTGGTGACCATTAACTCCCTTAACTGGGAAAAGCCGAAAGAAGAACAATATTATTATATTATATACATGAGTCTTGTGGTGTTCCGACAACTCATTGAGGATTGCATTCATGAAATAATGCAATTCATTTGGCTTTCAGGCTTCTATCCTTCAGGGACTCCTGTTAATACCTATCCTGTTTTCTATCAACTTTCTAAGTGTGTGAGGGCAATTTTTCAGATGTGTCCGTAATTTATTATTTATTCCTTCCATTATTTGTGCCTTTGTCAACATGTACTGCTGTAAGGGAATATTGGCATACATTTGCTTTCAGACTTCTACCCTTCAGTAATTAATGCTAATGCATGACCTGTTTTCTATCAACTTTCGATGTTTCATGGGCAATATGTGTGCTTTGCCCTTTTGATGGATTTATCCACCATTATTTGTGCATTTGCACAAATTTCCTGTTTTAGCAGGTTGTGGAGGTGTCATACAGTACTTTGGCAATGCAGAGGGTGTGTCACAGAACTTGTCACACACCCCCTGCATTACTTTCTTCATGCCTATGTTTATTTCCGTGTCCATGGACACTAAAATTATCATTTCATTTCATTGTCCGTGGACAGTGAAATACTGGCATAATATTAGAGTAAATCTCTAATATTATGCCATTTCAGCTTAAAACGTGCTGTACAGCACTTTCTGTGTGCAGGGGGTGTGTTCAGTGTTGTGCACTACTTGGACACTCCTCCTGCATTGGTTCATGGTTCGTGTCCTTATAGCCTAAAGCGTGCTGCTGTGCTAAACGGACACAAACCATTCCGTGCAAGAATAGTTTTATTCTTGCACGGAATTTCTTGAATCCAGGTGACTATTTGTCTTTTGTTTTTTTTTTCTCTATCTGTCTATTTGTGGAGCTTTTCTCCCCAGGCCTTTGCTGAAAATGGATAATCTCTACCAAGTCAGACTTTTTTCTAGTTTCCAAATGTCAAAATAAAATAAATAATGAACACTAATTTGCATTTCAAGCTTGTGATAGTTTTCCTTGTTTCAATGTAATTATATGATCAGTAGATGGCAGGAACAATGAAGAGTCAAACTCCAACATGAAAAGTACAAAAGGTTTAATGAATGTGTAAGCGCTTTGGCAGGAACACTCTACTGGGATTGTATTCTACATTGTGCTGTTGTACTGTGTTTTGGGTTTATCTTGTAATTATAAGATCAAATACCTCATCAAGCTCAAAAACACTTAAGAATTTTTCAAACACAAATTACCTCCTACTAAGTGATGGTATAAGAAGTTTCAAAGCCCCTTTGAATGCAGATAACAGAATTCTATGCAGAGGTGTACACCAATGCCATGTATAACTACTTAAGTAGTTGTATAGAATCAATTGTACCTGACTGGCACAAAAAACAGGTTTTGCTGAAAAAAAAACAAGCTGCCCTGCTAGACCCATAGTATTAATAGGCTAGAAAACAAAAGAAAGAAACTAATGTCCAAGAAAAAGAATGAAATGGCTCAGCAGAAGAATAAATCCCTCTCTAGCTTACAAAACAAATTAGAGAGGTTGTCAACTCCTCCAAAGTTAACTGTGAAGTAAATATAGCCTCCACAGCTAAGGATAATCACAAGGCATTCTTTAACTACGTCCAAAATCTAAAAGGAAATACCCAGCTGTGTGCTGAACTGGTTGTGGATGGCACCATCCATACTCAACCAAAGGTAATAGTCAACCTGCTAGCTGAGAGATTTGGAGCAAACATCACCCCCCG
This sequence comes from Protopterus annectens, assembly GCF_019279795.1. NCBI lineage: Eukaryota > Metazoa > Chordata > Ceratodontiformes > Protopteridae > Protopterus > Protopterus annectens. The sequence goes on from NC_056732.1 coordinate 1,780,563,406, forward strand.
TCCCCTTAGGCTAGAAAAAAATTTATATTATTATATGTGGAGTTTGCATGTCCTCCCCACGGTCGAGTGTATAACTGCCCAAAGTATAACTGCCACCATTCCTCATCCTATTATCTTAAGAGATCAGGTCATCTTGGTGTTCTCCAATGCCAAAACATGGCATCAATGGGACCAGACAACATCCCAGGTTGTGTTTTAAACAACATTAAACATGACCTAGCAGACCCACTTATATCCTTGTTTAACCACTGCCTGTAAACTGGCTATGTTCCATTGGAATGGGGGACAGAAATAGCAATCCCTCTGCACAAAGGGGGACCATCAACTGACTCTGTGAATTATAGGCTTATAAGCTTGACTAGCCTCATCTACAAGGCCATGGAAAGAATCATTATGGACCTTATTAACAAGGACATAGATAATCTCCAAACTCTGGACCCAACCCAGTTCAGATTCGTTAAAAGTATAGCATGCCTGTTAACCACAGTTGACTTCTTCAAGAAAGTTATCAAGGCCCTGGACAAGGGAAAGACACTGCATACCACCTATCTTGAACTAGCCAAGGCATCTGACACAATCCACCACATAAATATTGCAGAGAAACTCTCCCAGTTGGGTATTAACCCCTACATAACCAGATGGCTAGCCAACTGGCTCACTGACAGGACACATACAGTCAAAGTGGGTGACTTCACCACTAGCAAAAGACCAGTCACCAGTAGCATACCACAGGGTTTTATGTTGGGCCCCTTACAGTTTGGAATTTATTTCTCAGAAGACTAGGCAAACTTGGTTGGCCTTTAACTGACCAAGTTTTCTGATGATTGCAAACTGGGAGCAATCGCGGAGTCCCCCAAAGATGTTAATATACTGCAGATAAGGTTAATGCAGACAAATGATTGGTTCCAAAGCCACAGATTAAAGCCAAGTGCACAAGAATGCATTATTTTTTCCTTTGGAAAAGCTGATATCCCTGCTAATTGCATTATAGACAGCACTCCCCTAAGTGTAGGCCCAGTGGAACATGGTCTGGGTACTCAGGTTGATAGAAACTTGAACATTGAGGATCACATATTTACAATAGTAAGGAAATCCTTTTATGTGGCACATCTTATAAGTAAAGGCATCACATCCAGATCCATTATACTTGGCCATCATCAGACCAATAATTGAGTACAATGCTCCCTTTTTCACGTACTTCACCAGACACCTGCAGCAATTGGAGAGATAACAGAAGTTTCTCACCAAGAAATTACAAGGTACACAAAACAAGTCTTAGGTGGAAAGACTGAAAGCCTTGTCACTGTATTTTGTCTCCTACAGATTGCTAAGGGGTGACCTGTGTCTGGCTTACAGGGTACTCTCTAGCCCAGTTGTGACACTGCCAGCCCAGCTATCTGGAATTTTGTAAATAATTCTATGGCATTTGTGAATATTGATATGATTTATACAGTACTGTATGTTATGTACTGAGCTAAGATGTAACCATAGCATACCCTGCTGGAACACAGAAGATTAACTTGCAAAACCTCAAGAAACTAATTTGAAATTAAGTTGTTTTATGATTGTGTTATAAAAGTTAGTTTCAATGCAGCAAGGATACAGGGTGTCTAGAACTAGGGTGCATTCTGCATTGTTTTGTAAGGGTTTTATTGTTTTATGACTTGCAAGATCTGCAAACTTCTGAAGGCTATGTATTTTCACAGAGAGATGCTAAATTCTGTTAGTTTTGATAAAAGGGGTTTAGCTTGAAAACTGAAGTCAGGTGAGAAAAAGTGATGCCATCTAAGCTAACCCAGCAGTAATATGTTATATTAATTTAGGAACTCTCTCAGAGAGATAGAGACTATACATTTTGTATTTTGTCTTTGACCTGGAAACATCCACTCATTATCACCATCTGCACTTTCTTTGCTCTGTAAGTAAGATTTAGGTCATTGTTTCTCTTTTAGATATAGACAGGAATATAGTAAAGATAAGTTTAGATGTTTTCTGTATTTATTTGAAACTGCCCTGCAATGTTGTTTTAAAATATTACCTGTGATTTTGAACTCTGAAGTTACTGTGTTGATTTTATGAGTGTCGTCTTGTTCTTTTATTATTTGTTATTAAATATATTTAACCCTGTCTTTGTGGCTGACATTTGCAAGACATATTTAAGCTCTTAGGTTGCTTGCATATGTATTTAGTGACACTGTACAGGCCACTCCTAAATAGCCTTGCAAGTCTTGGTCATCAGACAACCACTCCTAAATAGCCTTGCAAGTCTTGGTCATCAGACAACCATTTGGATTAATAGTAACATTACACAGTAAGATTGGACACCCTTTGTAAGAGCCTTATAGTAGATCATAGGTAGGGGTTGGTGACAGTGAAAACTACCTTATATTCTGGGCAGAAGGGGGCATAGCTAGTAAACCCATGGCAGCCTTCCCCTGGTGTGTTTGTGTGTTTGTATATAAATCAAATCTCAAAGTTTGTGTGTGTCAGCTACTTGGCCAGGAACAATAACCACTGGTTGGACAGAACGGGTACTGGAGATCTTGGCTTGGCCCCTCAGCTGAGATCTTAACCCTATAGCTATACCAGGAGGCAGTCTTATTGGGGATCTGGAGAAAGAGGGAGAGACTAGCACCAGACTGATTGTGATCTCTGTGTGCTCTTAAGGAAATTGCACTTTACTGTGTGTGTACTTGTAATCCTCACATTGTGTATGTCCTTCACTGTTGCCAGTGGTGAGGATTGAGGCTCCTTGATTAGTGGGCCAGTGCAGGGGTGTCACACCAGCATGGATGGAAATGCTACACATTCATAAATAAAACTGCAGGAGGATCACTCACTCCACGGATCTTAACCTAGTCTCTGACATGAACAGGTCATGCTGGAGAGATAGATACATCTCCCACCCTCTTCAAATGCAACCTAGATCAATGGCTAAGTGAATGCAAATTCACTCCTGTGGTGGCATCTGTGTCCCTCCTGGACAGCAGAAGTCAGTATTAACTACCATAGACCCTTACCTCTGTGAACTTCACTCAAATAACCACTGACAATTAGGGCAACCCAGGATAAATATGGCTAGGCTTGTAACTATTCTATGACCATTAGTCTAGTGCTGTTCTATGAACTTTTTCTTTCCTCTAATTTTTCTCTCAATCTTTTTGTATAACATCTGTCTGGAAATTCTGAGCTTCTTGCATAACAGTAACAATACATCATTTCTTTCTTATCCTCAATAGTATCATCTTTATGGACATTTTTGGTCTGCCAGTCTTTGTGTTTTTTTGTGGAGTACTTCTTTCTTGCACAACAGGGGTCCATCCTTCCCTGAGCCTGGCCTAATTCCATTATTGGAATGTTTCAGTGTCTTGAGAATTCTACACTGTTATTTTTTTCTAGTTCTGACACTAGTGTGCCTACCAGGACTGGCCACTTTTTATCCATGGACTTGTGCACCTATGTGCCCAGCTATCTTTTTTATTTTTTAACCTACTTCTGTCCATGATATATGCTGTATAAAATACAGTCTATATATCAGTGTCATCTTGGTGAGATTTTGTAAAAACAGGGTCCACCTCGTTAAAGTACTCATGAAGACGGGAGGACACATTCAGTTCTAGCAATACTACTCTCCTTTGCTTGCTGCTTTTATTATCTTTCCATTCAGACTCCTAAAATAGCAATTTAACTCAGTTGATGTGATAATGTTAAAAAGCAAATAGTTACTCTAAAAGCTAAATCAAATGCACAGAATTTGCTTTCACAATTGAGGCTCTAGGCACAAAAACCTTAGCACCAGGCATGCTATAAATGCATTGGAGAGGCATGTAGCAGGGCATCCACATCACAAATCTTGGTCAGTCTCAGATCATGGTGATCCACTTGAAGTCAGCTGAGATGTAAGTCAATAATCCAGGTACATACACCATCCATTTCATGTCAGAGATGATGACTGTGATGTCTGATACACATGACAATATACATGATGGCCTGCATATTGTCATTACATGAAGTGAGTGGGAGGACACACATTTGCTGAAGTCACTGAAGGGACACTTTGCATCTGTTTTAGCCACCATGGGGTCTGGTACAACTGCCCATTGTGGTCATGTATTAAGCTTTACAGAAAGGCTCTGATCCTAGGACATGATTCCATTGTTGTATACCTTTCTTGCATGTGTAATGACATCTGTGATATCCATACCTGACAATACTCCAAGCCACAGATGCAGAAAAATGTAGGCATAATTTATTCTAGTGTGAGTATGCTCCAAGGGGTAAATAGCTCAAGGTCACTGATATGTCAAGGTCACTGTGTGCTAGTTCATCCCCACTTCCTAGAGGTGATGAACCTGTAATGGCATAATGGGGCTTCCCTGATGGATGAGGCCTCCATAGTCATCCTCTACATCACAGGGTAGGGCAGTCAATATCATGATGTTCTACTTCTTCCCTGCTCCTGGAAATGATGGCACTACTTCCACATGAGGGCACCTGTCTACTTTAGGTAACTCTACACAATCACTAGTAATTATACCCAGACCTCAACAAACTTCCAGCTATGTACCCCAATAACACTTCAACCTCTTAATCCCCCCCTGCACCTATGTATCCATTGCTGTTCCTTGCCATTGCACCTCATCTCAAATGTGCAAATAATAATAACAATGCCCTGTCCAGCCTCCTGAATTATTTTGGTTAGGTGATATTTGATGGAGAGTACATAGTCAATGCAATGCACTGCATACCATTGGCATAGTATTCCATGCATCATTTTTATTCCAGCTTGTCTTTGTCAGGGCCTGTAGTTGTGGATTTGATGACTCCTATTTGCCAGTGCCACAATGTATCATGACTGCTTCAGGCTTATGTGTGGTTCTACTGCAGCTGTTTCCTCCAATGACTCTGCATTCATCTCCTCTTCTGATGGCTCCAGTATGTCTGCTATTCTGGTATTGATCACATGCTACAGGTATGTGCTTAGAGTCATATTGTGCAGCATGACACACATGACAAATATGTAGCTCGCTGCAGAATACTTCAGCAAACCACCAGAGATACCTAGTCAACAGAAGCAGGCTTTTATCAACAAATGTCCAGCACTGTTCTAGTATGCACCATTTGCTGTGTTGCATAACATGTTGACCATGGCCAAACGGTTGTTAAGTAGGTGTCATGATCCATGGCTCCAGGGCATACTCAGCATCACCTGCAATACATAACAGTGGACTGCTATATGAGTTGACTGTTAACTGTACACTTGTTGGCATGTTTCTTCATCCTTGGTGGGGGTGCACTTACTGATTATTTATTTTATTTATTTATTTATTTTACATTTGTTTACCAGGAAAGTCCGACTGGGCACAAATCTCATTTTCAGTGGAGAAAAGCTCCACAAAGATTAGTACAGCAAATACAATAAATACAATACACATTAATAAAGTACAGTACAGAGCCATTAATAAGGTACCGTTTCAAGGCCAAGAAAGTAACAAGAAATGAATATAATATAAGGAACACAGTGTGCTACAATAAACAATACAGTTGAAAGGACATTTTGTTCAGTCATTTGGTGACATTCATCTGTGGCTAGTACAGAAAACACACATTGATTAAGAGTATAGAAAGCAGTTGTTCCAAGCTTTCAAAGAAGGTTAAAGTATGATATGATCTAATTAAGTGAAGCTACCCAGGGTCAGAACAATTACATAACCAAGAACTATATAAATGGGACCGGAGGAGTTTTTTGAAATTATTTTTGTTTTCAGTGTTCCTAATATCTACGGGGATGGTATTCCATGCTTTTGCAACAGAAATAGAAAACAATTAGTCCACAGAGCTATTGTTGCTTTTGCCTGTGTCAGCCAGTGCTTTATTGGTGGATCTTAATAGGCTTTTGCTAGAGTAAATATTAAGTAGAAAAAAAAAACACCTCGCAAGTAAGGCAAGTGCAAAGGCCCCATAAGCCTCAAAGTCAATCCAAAAAAGAATGGGCCAGCACAAAGTGTGGAACAAAATGATGCTTTTAATTAAATTTGTAGACTCATAAGCACCAAGATAAAAGATACAAATCCATGAAGAGTAGGGGTATAAAAGCCCCCCAATACCACAAAAAAAGACTAACCAGTTTCGGTTATACTAGCCTTCCTCAATGAGTGCACAGAGCCAATAAATATAACTGCATATAGTCACAGCTATATTCCCATCCTCATTAATATGTAAATGTCTCCTTTGGTTGGTTAGAAATGTTCATTTAATCTGGGAGGAAAAAGACATCCCAATTTAATTATCCACTTCCTTTCCTTGCGAGAATTATAAATAGGCATTGAAATGCCCTGAAAAAATTATTTAATTGCATAACAGTGATTTTTAAAATTCATTGTTTTTCTTCAAGCCACACTTCATTTTTCAGAGTTTTGTAATGAGCAATTTTGATCTCTCATTTAATAGAGGAAACTACTATCTAATGATGTGGAAGGAAGGAATTTGATGGTAGTTTGGTCAAGCTGACTACTAGAAGTCATCTGCTTCCAGAATCAGCTGCAGCTTGAGAGTACATCAACACCCTCCCCCCAAAAAATCCTTGACTTAAAAAAAAAAATACATTATTGTGAAATACTTATGCAGCATAGTTTCATTCATGTTACTCAACTCTCCTACCAGAAGATCTATTATGCTACTGTAAACAAACTGAAGTGAAAAGATATGTGTCTGTTTAACATACCCAACAAATTTGTGTATACATATATATATATATATATATATATATATATATATATATATATATATATACATATAATGTGTGTGTGTGTGTATAATCTATAAGAATTATACCATTTTATTTAAGGATCTATCTGTGTGTTACTTGATTTAATGTAGGAGTGCAAGATGTCACCTACTTCCAGAGATAACAAGAATGATTGGGATGTTGAAAGCTCTTCCTTTATAAGACATGTTAGTGACATGAGTGCACAAGAAGTAAACACTGAATGCACATTGAAAACTGACAAAGGCTCTCAAGTGAATAATAATGAACTTATTTTTCCAGTAGTCAAAATTCTAAATAAGAAAGAAGTGCAAACATCAGGTATGAAAATTTCATAGTCAGCTACAAGTAGCAATAAGATGGAGAGCAATCTTACATATAAGAATATTCTGAAATAAAAATAATTTCCAAATTATCAGAGTAGCAAATGATGTTATTAGTGGTAATGTGGAAGATTACATTGACATAGGAGATCCCACTGATTCAATATCCTTTCCTACTGCACTAGTTAGAACAAACAACAAATCTAGTACTAATAAAAGAGGACTTAGTGATGATAAAACTTAAGCAGTTGACCATCTCATTTTTTAAGTGTTTAATAAAAAATGTAGCAATGCATTAGGTAGCTCAAATACTGCAAATATTAATGGAAACCCTGAATTTTATATAATGAGGACTCTGAAGTTGTCTTAACTTTACTCCATACTTCAAGTAAGCAGACACTATTCTTGGCAGACTCATTAATTAGGGATATAAAAAATATACTACCAAGAATAAATAGGGTATCAAGCACAGTTAATTCACTTCTAGGGATGGAGGAAGAACTAGGGATGGAGGAAGGACATCAGTAAAGCTTTGCACAGTCTCTTTAGGGAAAACATCAGGTATGGGCAGGTAATTATTGTCTGAAGTATAAATGATATTGGAAGGACAAGTGAGTTTGTGTTTCTGAAAAAAAAATTTTCAGTTAACAAAGGAATATGTTTTTTTCCCTTGCAATGACGGATGCGAACCACTCCTTTAGATGTAAAGGGACTCTGATAAATACTGTCTATGCTTTACCAACTTAATAAGAGAGCTTAGGAGCCTGTATTAAATAAACAACAGTTTGAGATGATATGACAATGTGTGTTAACTGTTTCTGCTTAGATAAACTTCATTTAAACCACATTTGGAAAAGGATCATGCTGAATAAACTAAGTAAAGTGATTACATTTTTTATAAAGAAATTAGAAGGCATAGCAGATAGGGACAGAAAAAAATACCATATTTTTTCCTAAACAATGCTAAGAGTTTAAACAATAAGCTCTTCTTCTTAGAAGCTAGAGTTATTGGTGAAAACTTAGATGTAGTACTTGTAGCTGAAACTTAATTATCAAATTTAATATCAAATAAATAAGCCCTTGTCAATTAGTGGATATAATGTCAATCATAATTACAGAAATAACAGTAATGGAGGTGAAGTATAAATCTATTCAAAAACTATTCACTTCACCCTCATTTGTTATTTAAGGGTACTGGTGTTGAATTACTATGTTTTAAGATTATATGGAATGGCTATACCTCTCAACATCTTAGCTCAAGAAATCTGGACAAAGCCAAAAGTAATGGGAGGACAAAGACCCCAAAATAGAGACATATTTTAAATATAGCTCTTATAAACTTAGAAAATTGTTAGAATAACAAGTTTTGTGTTGGCATGCATTTTCTGAAGGATATGAAATCTGAAACTCAGAAAACAGGAGCGATAGTAAACTTGATAAATGGTCAATTTAAACTACACAGTATATTGGACCATATGAGTTAAATTTAGCAATATGGAATGTACTGCTAAAAATGAAAGCAATACACTTTGGTAAAACAAATAATTGTTACCTTTATATTCTATGTGATCATTTTCTAGAGGAGGTAGAGACTATGTAAAATATCTGAGTTACAGGGGAAAATTAAAAAAAAAAATAATTTAGTTTGGAAATGAACAAGTAAAACAATGATATCTATGGAGCTACAATAGTGAATTGATTTCATCTTCGTACTTTAATTCAAGGAATACACATAAATTAGTAGTAATTTACTTGGTATGACTTTTCATATTAGAGATGGAAGGTGGTGAAATTCTTTACCAATGCAATTAAGTGGCTAGAATTTCTTGGTGTTCTTTAAGAAAGAAATAGATGATTGGTTGGGGAACAGGTATTTGAAATGGAAGCAGACTCTTTGAAATCCTAAACTAAGACTCAGAGTCTACACTTTAAAACATTAAAATATTGAACCAGTCACTTGCTTCTTGTTACATAACTAAATTAATTATACTTATGATGACACAAAGAAAGGTGTTTTTTTTTCTAGGACAATGGTACAAATTCTTAAATAAGTGCATAAATAAATGTGCAAGGCTTGTGCTTTAATTTTATATAAATTTGTTGAGTAGGACAGAACACTAATCCAAGTGGATGTATTTCAAACTTATCCTAGTTATAAAAACTAAATACAGTAACGGCAACAGTATATTTGCTTAACATATGTGGGATAAATTCAATCAATGCATGTGAATGAAAAAACAAATGTAGTGTAAACAATTTACAAACAAAGGGATGTGCTTGAAAAGAATATCTACAGAATAAATGTCTAAATAATATCCCTAGCTTATTTGTAGTTTATCTCCATGTAGGTATTTACATCAATTGAAGATTGGTTGATTGCCCAGCTGTAGAAGGAATGATGAAGAATGATAAGGAAATTAAGGGGGAGGAGAAGACAGATGAAGAAGAAGAAATAATCATTTTCTGCTGATACAGATATTTGTTATTAATGGTGGAGATACAGATGCCATTCTGAATAGTTAAAATAAGTAATAACTATTAACATTCAGACCACACATGGAGGATACATAAGCAAATCAAAATAATCTATTTATTTATTTACATTTGTTAAATGAAGGGTCCAGGTGGGCTAGAAAGTGTCCCATTTTGGTGAAGGCATTGGAAGAAAGTTTTCTAGTAAAGTTATATATTTTCCATTTCTAGAAACAACAATGTAATTTAAACGGGAAAGTAATTTATAGAAAACATGTAATACAATAGAATGAGACTCAAAATAATCATGTAGTCTTATATACTTGTTTTTATATAGACAAAGTTCTAATTATAATAAGATATATAGTAAAATATAGCAGTAGGATATAGGATGAAGAGAAAAAGAAGTAGAAATCAGATATTAAGGGGGAGAATATGTGAGAAGCATAGACTAGAAATTAATGAAACAGATAAAGGTATTGAAAAATTAGATGGACGAGTTTAAGATTCTGTCAGAATCAGGGTTTAGTCATTTAGTCATGTGGTTATATAAGAAGGGCAGGTATTCAGATGTGGGGAAACAGGCAAGGGACAACTATAGAGAAACAGCCATCATGGCTCAGTGGTAAGATGTGACCCTCACAGCTCCTGTGCCTTGAGTTCACTCCAGACCTCTGATTCCTGTCAATGTGATTTTGCATGTTCTCCCCATCTCTTCATGGGTTTTCTTCAGGTACTCCGGCTTCCCCTCACATCCTAAATATGTACTGTTTGTTCATCCCCATTAAATCATTCATATATACACTGCAATTACCTTTGTTCTTATAGCCTGTACCATGATAAAAAATGCAGCTGAGACAACAGCTCACAAATCTGGTTAATGAAAAATAATTACAAATAAAAGCTATTAGAAGGATGAAGCAATGATGCACATTGGTGGAATGCCCTCTCTGAGACAAATATGTGGTTTCAGAGTTTGTATTCTACCTGTATTCAACAAATGACAGGTGGTTGGCCTGTGGTAGAGTTAAAATCTGTGCACGTGTATATGGGGAAATTGCCATGTCATGAGCCTGAAAGATGCATCTAAAGGTAGGTAACACACATTAAAGTAAGTAGGGTACAGCATCATCTTTGGTGGAGTGAATTGGCAAGTTATCAGTGTTCAGATGTACCAAAACACAGGAAGTGGCATGAAGGTAAAGGCTCAGGTTAAGTATGACTAATGAGTGACTGATTACATGCATGCTTGCCTGGGCCAAAAGTATGCGTTGTGTATATTGAGCAATGAACAACATTATGGTCTAACTGCAGTGTCAAAATTAATAATGGGGAGATTGATAACATGGAATTATTGCAACTAAATTAGTGCTGACACCTGAATGTTTTATGCTAATTTAAATTTGCATCAGTAATCATATTAATAGTACTTCTTAACTGTATCCTCAGCTAGCAGTATCTATTATATTTGCACTTATTCCAGAATTTTAGGTTTGCTTACTTGCCATAAGCATGTTATTTTCTACAGTAAAGAAAAATAATTAAATAATTAACCTTAATGGAAAACCCATATATTACCTTTTATTATTTTCAGATTGTCATTTGAACTTTATATGCAAATCCGCTGTATGATGTTTGCCACTGAAGAAATCAACCTTGATCCACTAATACTACCAAATTACACGATGGGATTTCAGATGTATGACTCATGTTATTCTGAGGCACGAGCTCTCCAAGGATTAATGTGGATGTTGTCAGGTCAGAGGACCCCCATACCAAACTATCACTGTCATTCACAGTTACCTATTGCAGGAATTGTGGGAGATTATGTGTCATCAGTATCCATTCCACTGGCAAGAATTTTGGGGTTATACAGGTATCCTCAGGTATAGAATTCTTATAATTATTAAAACCTGCTTTTTTCTTCTCTTTTGTCAACATTTCTACCCTAGCAGCTGTCTTACATACCTTTCTGAGCCTGTTACAGTTTGTTTTCACATGTAATTTCCAAATCTGGGCACAGTATTTTAAATCAGACCTCAGCAAATATCTACAGAGCAGGAAATTGTGACTCAAGAGTTTCCTTCTCAGGAGATACATGGTGCAGCATTTTTGAGATGTTCCTCATGTTTAGGCTATGGTTAGAACTACCCCTAACTATTTTTATGTTCTTTTGCCTTAAGATACATTCCCAGCTTGTCTGATTAAGCATCTTACTAAACTGAAGATGAACTTGAGTTTACTTGATCTATGCTGCATTTTCACTATTGTTGATCAAATGAGTCCTACAGATTGTGCTTCCAGTAAATGTGGGCTTTTCATATACTAAACTCTTTTAACTATGTGTAATTTCTGCAGAGCATCCAGGCAATAGATGAAAATTGCCCACAAGGATAAGTATGTTATCTTATTCAGTGCATGCCAAATAAAAAATATAGAGAGATTTCATGAACAAGACCACAGTTGGGTCTATGAAATTCAACCTCTGTTCAGACTAGGAGAAGACTTCTGAATGTGTTGCATATCACATAGCATGGTAGCTTGTTGGTACAATTTTTACCCTACTGAAGTTCAGTCCTGCCTACCAGTCATCATCTGAATGGACACTGCATGCTCCCCTCTTGTTTAAGTCTTTGTTTATCTCCAGGCTGTTTCTCAGGCTATGCTAAAGTGTATATGTGTGTGTGTGTGTGTGTGTGTGTGTGTGTGTGTGTGTGTGTGTGTGTGTGTGGGTGTGCATGTTCCTGTGCTATTCCATATCATATTCCATATGTGCATGTTCCTGTGCTATTCCATATCCTTATTTGGATAAAGGGAAGCTTCTTTGTTCACCAGTGGGAGTGGGGAGCACTGAGCAGCCTATTTGTCCCAAGAGCAGTGGTTCCAGCCAGAAACTTGTAGTCTATTGGCCATTTTGGGTCAATTCCTAGGTCTTTTCAACCCCCTGCTATAAAGCCCGCTTTAGCGCGCTTTGGCGTGATTTAGCGCGGAGTTGCCCATAGAGCACCATCGGGCAGCGCCAGTTAAACAAGGTTAAACTATTTCTGGCTCTGTAAAGTCTGCTCTTCAATTTTTCCCTTAGAACTTCTCTACTTGCAATCTAAACAGTCTATTCTCTATCTCAATAGCTCAGCACTTGCTCCTAAAGCATTTTTATATAGGTAAAGTACTTGTATACTAAACAAAGTACTACATTAGCCTAGAATCCCCTTGAGTACCCATTTCCCTATAGGTCCCTTCTGACTCAGTTACACAGCAAACTTTTTCACTTTTTCTAGCATGTCGAAGGGTCAGTTGCTAGCGTCCTCTCCTGTTCAGCTGGTGAATCTGGGCATCTTGAGGCAATGTTACAATTGCCTCATGTACACAGACACCCCACTCCTTCTCCCACAAAACACAAATACATGTGAGAGATGCAACTATATAGCAAAACTGGAGGCTGAGCTCTCTCAACTCAGGACTGGCAAGACCAGACAGGAGGAGAAGGAAACCACGCACACCACAAACCCAGTTTCACATAGAACTATCACAACTGCAAAACAAACACATAAACACACAAAGACATACTCGGAGGCACTGATCAAAAATCTACCAAAACTACAGAGGCCTCCAAAGCAGACACCCAAGCAACTGCCACCTCAAGACATAAGACATGCAACACATAGTTCTCAAAGTCAGTGTGCTAAACAGTCACAGCCCTTAAGGCCAAAAACAATGCCAGACACACTTGTTATAGGTGACTCCATAGTCAGACACACTGACGTCCCACTCACCAGACTGAACAAGGAAAAGATCACAGTTAGCTGCCTGTCAGGCGCTAGAATCCGCCACATAACACAAGCACTCAGGTCACTCCACAGCAAGTACAAGTATGACTCAGTCATTGTCCATGCCGGTGTGAGCGACCTGAGACGCACCTCCCTGGACTACATGAAAAGAGACATAGAGGAGCTCTCAGATTATGTAGCCCAGGCCGGTATGACCCTGACCCTGAGCAGTATCCTACCCTCACCAAGAATGATGCCACAATACAGAGACAAAATGATCAGCTTTAATAATTGGCTTAATTACTGGTGTCATTCTAAGGGGATCCAATGTCTGTCTGCCTGGGATGACATGCTTGACAAGCCACGCTGCTTCGCAAGGGACGGCTTGCACCTGTCACCCCTGGGCTTCCGGATATTGGCAAAGGCTCTTGCCACCACCATAGTGCCTTTTTTAGGCAAGGCTCAAATGATAAACCTACCGCCCTAAAAAACAAAAATGGAGAAAAACTAAGGGTAATACTGCTCAAGTCTAAACCTCAAGATGCACGCCCTCGAAGCCCTCCTCAGTATGGAGAACATCGATGTTTGTGCTGTGACTGAAACCTGGTTCAAGGCTCCTGAGAGCACCCCAGAACTATCAGGTTATACCTCATATCATGCGTTCCGGCCCCAAAATCCGGACCGAACTACAAAAGGAGGGGGAGTATCCATATTCATAAAGGATACCCACACCTCCAGGTTAGTGGCGACGCACGAAGCATCGGAGACCATCCAGGTGCAATTAACCATAGGTAAAACTGCCCTACAGTTTGTAACATGCTACAGACCACCTTCTCAAACTCAGGAAACCCACACAGCCTTCCTGAAGACACTGGAGAGTATAAATGTCTCTCCAAACACCATCATATTGGGTGACTTCAACTACCCAAACATAGACTGGGAACATTACTCAAGCCCCAACACCCTAGCCCAAAGGTTCCTTGAGTTCATAAACTCAAATGCTATGGAACAACTAGTCACCATTCCCACAAGAGGAGAAAATATACTAGACCTGATCATCACAAACATGGGGACAAAATGCTCCACACCGGAAGTATATCCCTCATTGGTGAGATCAGACCATAAATTAATCTCACTGGAGATCCACATCCCGCCCCCACCCCAGCAAAAAGACCACAGTGAAGAACTTCTCAAAAGCAAACTTCACACTTCTTAAGACTGGAGTGGTATCCTTCAAGGCCCCGAGCCAGTGGAAACCACAACCCACGCTGCTGAAACCCTTACAAATGCCTTCTACGAGCACCTCCAGGAATGTATGGATCAAGCAATCCCTAATAAAATCAAGACCTTTTCCACCAAAGGCAGGCACCCGGTCTGGTGGACTCCAGCCATAAACAAACTCTACAACAAGAGGAGAAAGCTACTACATGACAGAGCAAAATCCCTAAATGGGAAGGCATCTCTGATCAATACTAGCAAAAAACTACGATCACTCATAAAATCATCCAAGGCCAACTTTGAGAGAAAAATCGCTAATGACACAAAAGACAATCATAAAGCCTTCTTTAGCTATGTTAGAAACCTGGGTGGAAACTCTCAGATATGCTCAGAATTAGTCCAAAATGATAAAAAAATCACTGAACCCACAGACATTGCCAACTACTGGCAGACAGGTTCAGTGCAAATTTCTCCCCTCCCTCTCCCCCAAAAAGAGAAATATCTATCCCACCAGAGTCTAGCCTCCCAAACATCTCAGATGCCCAGGTGAGAGCTGCTCTCTCTAAAGCAAAAAACACAGCATCAATGGGACCGGACGGTGTCCCCGGCTGTGTGCTACACGAACTCAATGAGGAACTAAACCCACACATAAGGCTGCTGTTTAATCTTAGCCTTACTACAGGATACGTACCCAAAGAATGGCGTACGGCAACTGTGGTCCCACTCCACAAAGGTGGTGCTTCTACGGACCCTGGAAATTACCGCCCCATAAGCTTGACGAGCCTTGTCTGCAAAGCTATGGAGAGGATCATAATGGAACTCATAAATAAAGACATTGGGGACCTACAGACACTGGATCCTACCCAATTTGGCTTTGTCAAGGGCAGATCCTGCCTCTTGAACTTGGTCGACTTTTTCGAAACAGTCACTCAGGCCATTGATGAGGGTAAGGCAGTTCACACAGCCTACCTTGAACTAGCAAAAGCATTCGACACAATACCCCACTCGGGCATCATAGAAAAGCTCACCAGCTTAGATGTAAACCCATATGTCACAAGATGGGTTGCAAACTGGCTCAAGGACAGAACACACAGGGTTAGAGTTGCTGGTGCCATGTCAGACTCTAAGCCGGTCACGAGCGGTGTCCCACAGGGCTCAGTCCTGGGCCCCCTCTTGTTCGGCATTTATTTTTCT